>NW_025959903.1:28126-52239 GCF_023159225.1 Perognathus longimembris pacificus | reverse complement strand
AACTGAACAAAGGAGGTCGACCTTGTAAAGATAAGGATTCAGGTCTGTCTGCTGTTTACCTTTGCTCCTGCGCGCACTGCCCTTCTCTCTACATTCATGTGTTTGTTTGTTTGTCTATCTAATCTTTTGGGTTTTTATTTCTAATGAGGTCGACCAGATGTCTATTTATTATTTTTTTTACTAAGCATCAAGCTGCGCTGCTTGTCTTTGCTCCTGTGTGCTCGCGCACTCTCGCCTTTTCCACTTATTTTTATTTTTGATTTAATTTGTCAATTTAAAAAAAAAATACGCATCGTGCTGTGCTGTTTGTGTTTGCTTGAGTGCATTCGCGCGCTCTCGCTTTCTCCACTTTACATTTTTTTTGTTATTATTTATCTATTCCTGAGAGTTTATCTTATTTTTTATTTGTTTATTTAAATGAAGTCGACCAGTTGCCTGCCCTTCCTTCCATTATCCGTCACCGAGACAAACTGAACAAAGTTCTGAGGTCGACCTTGTAAAGATAAGGATTCAGGTCTGTCTGCTGTTTACCTTTGCTCCTGCGCGCACTGCCCTTCTCTCCACATTTATGTGTTTGTTTGTTTGTCTATCTTATCTTTTGGGTTTTATTTCTAATGAGGTCGACCAGTTGTCTATTTATTATTTTTTTTTACTACGCATCAAGCTGCGCTGCTTGTCTTTGCTCCTGTGTGCTCGCGCACTCTCGCCTTTTCCACTTATTTTTATTTTTGATTTATTTTGTCAATTTTAAAAAAAAATACGCATCGTGCTGTGCTGTTTGTGTTTGCTTGAGTGCATTCGCGCGCTCTCGCTTTCTCCACTTTACAATTTTTTTGTTATTATTTATCTATTCCTGAGAGTTTATCTTATTTTTTATTTGTTTATTTAAATGAAGTCGACCAGTTGCCTGCCCTTCCTTCCATTATCCGTCACCGACACAAACTGAACAAAGTTCTGAGGTCGACCTTGTAAAGATAAGGATTCAGGTCTGTCTGCTGTTTACCTTTGCTCCTGCGCGCACTGCCCTTCTCTCTACATTCATGTGTTTGTTTGTTTGTCTATCTAATCTTTCGGGTTTTTATTTCTAATGAGGTCGACCAGATGTGTATTTATTATTTTTTTTACTAAGCATCAAGCTGCGCTGCTTGTCTTTGCTCCTGTGTGCTCGCGCACTCTCGCCTTTTCCACTTATTTTTATTTTGATTTAATTTGTCAATTTAAAAAAAAAATACGCATCGTGCTGTGCTGTTTGTGTTTGCTTGAGTGCATTCGCGCGCTCTCGCTTTCTCCACTTTACATTTTTTTTGTTATTATTTATCTATTCCTGAGAGTTTATCTTATTTTTTATTTGTTTATTTAAATGAAGTCGACCAGTTGCCTGCCCTTCCTTCCATTATCCGTCACCGAGACAAACTGAACAAAGTTCTGAGGTCGACCTTGTAAAGATAAGGATTCAGGTCTGTCTGCTGTTTACCATTGCTCCTGCGCGCACTGCCCTTCTCTCCACATTTATGTGTTTGTTTGTTTGTCTATCTAATCTTTTGGGATTTTATTTCTAATGAGGTCGACCAGTTGTCAATTTATTATTTTTTTTACTACGCATCAAGCTGCGCTGCTTGTCTTTGCTCCTTTGTGCTCGCGCATTCTCGCCTTTTCCACTTATTTTTATTTTTGATTTATTTTTGATTCATTTTGTCAATTTTAAAAAAAAATACGCATCGTGCTGTGCTGTTTGTGTTTGCTTGAGTGCATTCGCGCGCTCTCGCTTTCTCCACTTTACAATTTTTTTGTTATTATTTATCTATTCCTGAGAGTTTATCTTATTTTTTATTTGTTTATTTAAATGAAGTCGACCAGTTGCCTGCCATCCCTTCCATTATCCGTCACCGAGACAAACTGAACAAAGTTCTGAGGTCGACCTTGTAAAGATAAGGATTCAGGTCTGTCTGCTGTTTACCTTTGCTCCTGCGCGCACTGCCCTTCTCTCCACATTTATGTGTTTGTTTGTTTGTCTATCTAATCTTTTGGGTTGTTATTTCTAATGAGGTCGACCAGTTGTCTATTTATTATTTTTTTAATACGCATCAAGCTGCGCTGCTTGTCTTTGCTCCTGTGTGCTTGCGCACTCTCGCCTTTTCCACTTATTTTTATTTTTGATTTATTTTTGATATATTTGTCAATTTAAAAAAAAATACGCATCGTGCTGTGTTGTTTGTGTTTGCTTGAGTGCATTCGCGCGCTCTCGCTTTCTCTACTTTACAATTTTTTAGTTATTATTTATCTATTCCTGAGAGTTTATCTTATTTTTTATTTGTTTATTTAAATGACGTCGACCAGTTGCCGGCCCTTCCTTCCATTATCCGTCACCGAGACAAACTGAACAAAGTTCTGAGGTCGACCTTGTAAAGATAAGGATTCAGGTCTGTCTGCTGTTTACCTTTGCTCCTGCGCGCACTGCCCTTCTCTCCACATTTATGTGTTTGTTTGTTTGTCTATCTAATCTTTTGGTATTTTATTTCTAATGAGGTCGACCAGTTGTCAATTCATTATTTTTTTTACTACGCATCAAGCTGCGCTGCTTGTCTTTGCTCCTGTCTGCTCGCGCACTCTCGCCTTTTCCACTTATTTTTATTTTTGATTTATTTTTGATTCATTTTGTCAATTTTAAAAAAAATACGCATCGTGCTGTGCTGTTTGTGTTTGCTTGAGTGCATTCGCGCGCTCTCGCTTTCTCCACTTTACAATTTTCTTGTTATTATTTATCTATTCCTGAGAGTTTATCTTATTTTTTATTTGTTTATTTAAATGAAGTCGACCAGTTGCCTGCCATCCCTTCCATTATCCGTCACCGAGACAAACTGAACAAAGTTCTGAGGTCGACCTTGTAAAGATAAGGATTCAGGTCTGTCTGCTGTTTAACTTTGCTCCTGCGCGCACTGCCCTTCTCTCCACATTTATGTGTTTGTTTGTTTGTCTATCTAATCTTTTGGGTTGTTATTTCTAATGAGGTCGACCAGTTGTCTATTTATTATTTTTTTAATACGCATCAAGCTGCGCTGCTTGTCTTTGCTCCTGTGTGCACGCGCACTCTCGCCTTTTCCACTTATTTTTATTTTTGATTTATTTTTGATATATTTGTCAATTTAAAAAAAAATACGCATCGTGCTGTGCTGTTTGTGTTTGCTTGAGTGCATTCGCGCGCTCTCGCTTTCTACACTTTACAATTTTTTTGTTATTATTTATCTATTCCTGAGAGTTTATCTTATTTTTTATATTTATTTAAATGAAGTCGACCAGTTGCCTGCCCTTCCTTCCATTATCCGTCACCGAGACAAACTGAAGAAAGTTCTGAGGTCGACCTTGTAAAGATAAGGATTCAGGTCTGTCTGCTGTTTACCTTTTCTCCTGCGCGCACTGCCCTTCTCTCCACATTTATGTGTTTGTTTGTTTGTCTATCTAATCTTTTGGGTTTTTATTTCTAATGAGGTCGACCAGATGTCTATTTATTATTTTTTTTACTACGCATCAAGCTGCGCTGCTTGTCTTTGCTCCTGTGTGCTCGCGCACTCTCGCCTTTTCCACTTATTTTTATTTTTGATTTAATTTGTCAATTTAAAAAAAAAATACGCATCGTGCTGTGCTGTTTGTGTTTGCTTGAGTGCATTCGCGCGCTCTCGCTTTCTCCACTTTACAATTTTTTTGTTATTATTTATCTATTCCTGAGAGTTTATCTTATTTTTTATTTGTTTATTTAAATGAAGTCGACCAGTTGCCTGCCCTTCCTTCTATTATCCGTCACCGAGACAAACTGAACAAAGTTCTGAGGTCGACCTTGTAAAGATAAGGATTCAGGTCTGTCTGCTGTTTAACTTTGCTCCTGCGCGCACTGCCCTTCTCTCCACATTTATGTGTTTGTTTTTTTGTCTATCTAATCTTTCGTGTTTTTATTTCTAATGAGGTCGACCAGTTGTCTATTTATTTTTTTTTTTACTACGCATCAAGCTGCGCTGCTTGTCTTTGCTCCTGTGTGCTCGCGCACTCTCGCCTTTTCCACTTATTTTTATTTTTGATTTATTTTTGATTTATTTTGTCAATTTTTAAAAAAAATACGCATCGTGCTGTGCTGTTTGTGTTTGCTTGAGTGCATTCGCGTGCTCTCGCTTTCTCCACTTTACAATTTTTTTGTTATTATTTATCTATTCCTGAGAGTTTATCATATTTTTTATTTGTTTATTTAAATGAAGTTGACCAGTTGCCTGCCCTTCCTTCCATTATCCGTCACCGAGACAAACTGAACAAAGTTCTGAGGTCGACCTTGTAAAGATAAGGATTCAGGTCTGTCTGCTGTTTACCTTTTCTCCTGCGCGCACTGCCCTTCTCTCCACATTTATGTGTTTGTTTGTTTGTCTATCTAATCTTTTGGGTTTTTATTTCTATTGAGGTCGACCAGTTGTCTATTTATTATTTTTTTTACTACGCATCAAGCTGCGCTGCTTGTCTTTGCTCCTGTGTGCTCGCGCACTCTCGCCTTTTCCACTTATTTTTATTTTTGATTTATTTTGTCATTTTTAAAAAAAAATACGCATCGTGCTGTGCTGTTTGTGTTTGCTTGAGTGCATTCGCGCGCTCTCGCTTTCTCCACTTTACAATTTTTTTGTTATTGTTTATCTATTCCTGAGAGTTTATCTTATTTTTTATTTGTTTATTTAAATGAAGTCGACCAGTTGCCTGCCCTTCCTTCCATTATCCGTCACCGAGACAAACTGAACAAAGTTCTGAGGTCGACCTTGTAAAGATAAGGATTCAGGTCTGTCTGCTGTTTACCTTTGCTCCTGCGCGCACTGCCCTTCTCTCCACATTTATGTGTTTGTTTGTTTGTCTATCTAATCTTTTGGGTTTTTATTTCTAATGAGGTCGACCAGTTGTCTATTTATTATTTTTTTTACTACGCATCAAGCTGCGCTGCTTGTCTTTGCTCCTGTGTGCTCGCGCACTCTCGCCTTTTCCACTTATTTTTATTTTTCATTTATTTTGTCAATTTAAAAAAAAATAGGCATCGTGCTGTGCTGTTTGTGTTTGCTTGAGTGCATTCGCGCGCTCTCGCTTTCTCCACTTTACAATTTTTTTGTTATTATTTATCTATTCCTGAGAGTTTATCTGCGGCGGGCGGCAACCTCGTCCAGCGAGGAAAGGCGACCACCACACGCGGATCCTTCCCAATCACATTTTATTGAGGAGCCGCTTGGTTGACGGAGAGCTGAAGCGAGGGGCACCAAAAGGCCAAAACCGCCTGCTTATATACCGTTGGGTGAGCATGGGTCGTTCCCTGATTGGTCTGTGACTGGTTGCTACTAGCAGCTGCCACGGGATTGGCTGGGACTAGAACTCACTTGCGCATGCGCGGGGTTCAGGCCAGTAAGTCCGTTAGGCTTTGCCGTTATTTACCAGTAAGGCTGCAAGGAAGTAGGAGCCATCTTGTAATGGCGTTGTTGCCGGCTTCCTGCAGTTCTCCCTTTTTGTTTTTGTGCAGGTAAGAGTAGAGGTCTGATCTCTGTGTGCTATTTTGGAACATTGTACTGGCTTTCCCATGAGTGTTATCCATTCATCGGACGCCAGACCCGTCCGATACCTTTTTTCCAGAGGTGGGGTCTAGGGTATCTACCCACGTGCAATCAGACTTGCTCTTCTTGGGTCCTGTTACCTCAGGACTCCCAAGTGCGGTGCTATTGCCCGGCATCCTGCTCTGCTCAAATGCACGCCTATCCTTAGTGCAAGTGAAGCTACCAGCTTCCTGGGGTGCAAAGGCCGTGCAATTGAGGGCTTAGTCCCTTTTTAGGGCTGAAAGCCAAATCTGGGGGGAAGCTCCATACTCCAAGGCGGCTAAAGCCTGTGAAATTACAACCTTGTCCCTTCGTGTTTGGGTTCTCAGGTGACAGACCAACCAGAGGCAGACCATAATACATGGGACTTCCATGTTGCAGTCTGTAGAAAACAAGGTGGGGAGGAAGGGAGAATCTGCATGCAAGGGCATAGGTACTGGCCATGCCTTAGTCACAGCCCATAGTGTCATTTCTTTTGCTGCCATCTGGGCTGCAGTCAGCACTGTTGCAAGTAGCAGGGGGATCAGTTGTACCACAGGGCAAGTGGATGGCGTCTTCATCTTGCGGGTCTTTATTTTCGCAATGGGTTTCTTCTGTCATTTCTACAGGCCTGGTCAATCTCGTTGGCACCCAGTGAGGCACTTCTTGGCCCTGAGGAAAAACACAAACAGCTCCCCTGGATCTCGTTATCACCAGATCCGGTCCATGTTAATTTTCGGGCATTGCCGCTTAAAGTGTCCTAATTGGCCACACTTAAAGCAGCCCTTCTGTTTGTTGTCCCTAGCCATGCGAGCGGCAGAAAGCATGGCCGCCGCCAAGCCTGCATTTGTCAATGGGCCTCCCACCTCTCGGCAAGCTTTTACCCATGCCTCAAGGCCCTTTTCCTTTATAGGAATTATCACTCTTTTACATTCCTTGGTACTTTGCTCATAGATTATTTGTTGTACAAGTGGCATGGCAGCATCCAAATTCCCAAGTACACGCTCCGCCGTCTCAAGCATGCGTGCCACAAAATCAGAAAATGGTTCATTGGGCGCCTGAATGACTTTTGTAAGGTTGCCAGCCACGTCTCCTTTGTTTGGCAAGGCCCGCCAAGCCTTGTAAAATATCTCATTTACCTGGCGGTAGACTTCAAAGGGGTAGGTGGTCTGTTCCACTGCATAAGCTCCCTGTCCTAGAAGCATGTCCACCGACCATTCGGCTCTCCCTTCTTGGAGATTCTTTCTGAATTGTACTGGCTCATAGGTCCTTTCATCTGTTATTGGGTTCTCAAAGACTGGAAAAGCTGCGGCCAACCTAGACCACATACTTCTCTTTATGAAAATTCCTCCAAAGAAGGATACAACGGGGCAACTGGTCCTTGTCCCTTTTGAGTTTGCTTTTGTTTTGTCTGTCTTGTCCCCACCGCCTGCGCGATCGAGGATTTTCCGGAGGGCTGCAGTCCCTCCTCCAGACCCTTATGGGGTCTCCCTTTTCTTTCTTTCATCTTTTTATTTTTATTTTCCTTATTTTTATTTTCCTTAGGCCTAACCACTTCCCCCTTTACTGATGAGGATTCCGAAAGACTATCCTGGTGCTTACTAAGGGCCCTTTGACCTTCCTTTATATCTGTGGAGTGTCCATCTTCCAGGCATGAGCGTACCATGCGCCATAAGGGCATCACAGCGCAAACAGAGCAAGCACACACCAGCCACCAGCACTCACAGCGGAAGGATAATAAGAAGCACCAGACAGGAACGGCAGTCCACATACCTGAGGGAAGTTACCTCCTCATGTGTTGGGTTCTGGATCCTCTTCGACCCCTCGCCTGGTCCCGGGTTTCGGCACCAGTTGCGGCGGGCGGCAACCTCGTCCAGCGAGGAAAGGCGACGACCACACGAGGATCCTTCCCAATCACATTTTATTGAGGAGCCGCTTGGTTGAGGGAGAGCTGAAGCGAGGGGCAACAAAAGGCCAAAACCGCCTGCTTATATACCGCTGGGTGAGCATGGGTCGTTCCCAGATTGGTCTGTGACTGGTTGCTACTAGCAGCTGCCACGGGATTGGCTGGGACTAGAACTCACTTGCGCATGCGCGGGGTTCAGGCCAGTAAGTCCGTTAGGCTTTGCCGTTATTTACCAGTAAGGCTGCAAGGAAGTAGGAGCCATCTTGTAATGGCGTTGTTGCCGGCTTCCTGCATTTATCTTATTTTTTATTTGTTTATTTAAATGAAGTCGACCAGTTGCCTGCCCTTCCTTCCATTATCCGTCACCGAGACAAACTGAACAAAGTTCTGAGGTCGACCTTGTAAAGATAAGGATTCAGGTCTGTCTGCTGTTTACCTTTGCTCCTGCGCGCACTGCCCTTCTCTGCTCATTTATGTGTTTGTCTGTTTGTCTATCTAATCTTTTGGGTTTTTATTTCTAATGAGGTCGACCAGTTGTCTATTTATTATTTTTTTTACTACGCATCAAGCTGCGCTGCTTGTCTTTGCTCCTGTGTGCTCGCGCACTCTCGCCTTTTCCACTTATTTTTATTTTTGATTTATTTTGTCAATTTAAAAAAAAATACGCATCGTGCTGTGCTGTTTGTGTTTGCTTGAGTGCATTCGCGCGCTCTCGCTTTCTCCACTTTACAATTTTTTTGTTATTGTTTATCTATTCCTGAGAGTTTATCTTATTTTTTATTTGTTTATTTAAATGAAGTCGACCAGTTGCCTGCCCTTCCTTCCATTATCCGTCACCGAGACAAACTGAACAAAGTTCTGAGGTCGACCTTGTAAAGATAAGGATTCAGGTCTGTCTGCTGTTTACCTTTGCTCCTGCGGGCACTGCCCTTCTCTCCACATTTATGTGTTTGTTTGTCTATCTAATCTTTTGGGTTTTTATTTCTAATGAGGTCGTCCAGTTGTCTATTTATTATTTTTTTACTACACATCAAGCTGCGCTGCTTGTCTTTGCTCCTGTGTGCTCGCGCACTCTCACCTTTTCCACTTATTTTTATTTTTGATTTATTTTTGATTTATTTTGTCAATTTTTAAAAAAAATACGCATCGTGCTGTGCTGTTTGTGTTTGCTTGAGTGCATTCGCGCGCTCTTGCTTTCTCCACTTATAATATTTTTGTTATTATTTATCTATTCCTGAGAGTTTATCTTATTTTTTATTTGTTTATTTAAATGACGTCGTCCAATTGCCGGCCCTTCCTTCCATTATCCGTCACCGAGACAAACTGAACAAAGTTCTGAGGTCGACCTTGTAAAGATAAGGATTCAGGTCTGTCTGCTGTTTACCTTTGCTCCTGCCCGCTCTGCCCTTCTCTCCACATTTATGTGTTTGTTTGTTTGTCTATCTAATGCTTTGGGTTTTTATTTCTAATGAGGTCGACCAGATGTCAATTTATTATTTTTTTTACTACGCATCAAGCTGCGCTGCTTGTCTTTGCTCCTGTGTGCTCGCGCACTCTCGCCTTTTCCACTTATTTTTATTTTTGATTTATTTTTGATTTATTTTGTCAATTTTTAAAAAAAATACGCATCGTGCTGTGCTGTTTGTGTTTGCTTGAGTGCATTCGCGCGCTCTCGCTTTCTCCACTTATAATATTTTTGTTATTATTTATCTATTCCTGAGAGTTTATCTTATTTTTTATTTGTTTATTTAAATGACGTCGACCAGTTGCCGGCCCTTCCTTCCATTATCCGTCACCAAGACAAACTGAACAAAGTTCTGAGGTCGACCTTGTAAAGATAAGGATTCAGGTCTGTCTGCTGTTTACCTTTGCTCCTGCGCGCACTGCCCTTCTCTCCACATTTATGTGTTTGTTTGTTTGTCTATCTAATCTTTTGGGTTTTTATTTCTAATGAGGTCGACCAGTTGTCTATTTATTATTTTTTTTACTACCCATCAAGCTGCGCTGCTTGTCTTTGCTCCTGTGTGCTCGCGCACTCTCGCCTTTTCCACTTATTTTTATTTTTGATTTATTTTTGATTTATTTGTCAATTTAAAAAAAAATACGCATCGTGCTGTGCTGTTTGTGTTTGCTTGAGTGCATTCGCGCGCTCTCGCTTTCTCCACTTTACAATTTTTTTGTTATTATTTATCTATTCCTGAGAGTTTATCTTATTTTTTATTTGTTTATTTAAATGAAGTCGACCATTTGCCTGCCCTTCCTTCCATTATCCGTCACCGAGACAAACTGAACAAAGTTCTGAGGTCGACCTTGTAAAGATAAGGATTCAGGTCTGTCTGCTGTTTACCTTTGCTCCTGCGCGCACTGCCCTTCTCTCCACATTTATGTGTTTGTTTGTTTGTCTATCTTATCTTTTGCGTTTTTATTTCTAATGAGGTCGACCAGTTGTCTATTTATTATTTTTTTTTACTACGCATCAAGCTGCGCTGCTTGTCTTTGCTCCTGTGTGCTCGCGCACTCTCGCCTTTTCCACTTATTTTTATTTTTGATTTATTTTGTCAATTTTAAAAAAAAATACGCATCGTGCTGTGCTGTTTGTGTTTGCTTGAGTGCATTCGCGCGCTCTCTCTTTCTCCACTTTACAATTTTTTTGTTATTATTTATCTATTCCTGAGAGTTTATCTTATTTTTTATTTGTTTATTTAAATGAAGTCGACCAGTTGCCAGCCCTTCCTTCCATTATCCGTCACCGACACAAACTGAACAAAGTTCTGAGGTCGACCTTGTAAAGATAAGGATTCAGGTCTGTCTGCTGTTTACCTTTGCTCCTGCGCGCACTGCCCTTCTCTCTACATTCATATGTTTGTTTGTTTGTCTATCTAATCTTTTGGGTTTTTATTTCTAATGAGGTCGACCAGATGTCTATTTATTATTTTTTTTACTAAGCATCAAGCTGCGCTGCTTGTCTTTGCTCCTGTGTGCTCGCGCACTCTCGCCTTTTCCACTTATTTTTATTTTTGATTTAATTTGTCAATTTAAAAAAAAAATACGCATCGTGCTGTGCTGTTTGTGTTTGCTTGAGTGCATTCGCGCGCTCTCGCTTTCTCCACTTTACAATTTTTTTGTTATTATTTATCTATTCCTGAGAGTTTATCTGATTTTTTATTTGTTTATTTAAATGAAGTCGACCAGTTGCCTGCCCTTCCTTCCATTATCCGTCACCGAGACAAACTGAACAAAGTTCTGAGGTCGACCTTGTAAAGATAAGGATTCAGGTCTGTCTGCTGTTTACCTTTGCTCCTGCGCGCACTGCCCTTCTCTCCACATTTATGTGTTTGTTTGTTTGTCTATCTAATCTTTTGGGTTTTTATTTCTAATGAGGTCGACCAGTTGTCTATTTATTATTTTTTTTACTACGCATCAAGCTGCGCTGCTTGTCTTTGCTCCTGTGTGCTTGCGCACTCTCGCCTTTTCCACTTATTTTTATTTTTGATTTATTTTTGATTTATTTTGTCAATTTAAAAAAAAATACGCATGGTGCTGTGCTGTTTGTGTTTGCTTGAGTGCATTCGCGCGCTCTCGCTTTCTCCACTTTACAATTTTTTTGTTATTATTTATCTATTCCTGAGAGTTTATCTTATTTTTTATTTGTTTATTTAAATGAAGTCGACCAGTTGCCTGCCCTACCTTCCATTATCCGTCACCGAGACAAACTGAACAAAGTTCTGAGGTCGAACTTGTAAAGATAAGGATTCAGGTCTGTCTGCTGTTTACCTTTGCTCCTGCGGGCACTGCCCTTCTCTCCACATTTATGTGTTTGTTTGTCTATCTAATCTTTTGGGTTTTTATTTCTAATGAGGTCGTCCAGTTGTCTATTTATTATTTTTTTACTACACATCAAGCTGCGCTGCTTGTCTTTGCTCCTGTGTGCTCGCGCACTCTCACCTTTTCCACTTATTTTTATTTTTGATTTATTTTTGATTTATTTTGTCAATTTTTAAAAAAAATACGCATCGTGCTGTGCTGTTTGTGTTTGCTTGAGTGCATTCGCGCGCTCTCGCTTTCTCCACTTATAATATTTTTGTTATTATTTATCTATTCCTGAGAGTTTATCTTATTTTTTATTTGTTTATTTAAATGACATCGTCCAATTGCCGGCCCTTCCTTCCATTATCCGTCAACGAGACAAACTGAACAAAGTTCTGAGTTCGACCTTGTAAAGATAAGGATTCAGGTCTGTCTGCTGTTTACCTTTGCTCCTGCCCGCACTGCCCTTCTCTCCACATTTATGTGTTTGTTTGTTTGTCTATCTAATCTTTTGGGTTTTTATTTCTAATGAGGTCGACCAGTTGTAAATTTATTATTTTTTTTACTACGCATCAAGCTGCGCTGCTTGTCTTTGCTCCTGTGTGCTCGCGCACTCTCGCCTTTTCCAATTATTTTTATTTTTGATTTATTTTTGATTTATTTTGTCAATTTTTAAAAAAAATACGCATCGTGCTGTGCTGTTTGTGTTTGCTTGAGTGCATTCGCGCGCTCTCGCTTTCTCCACTTATTATATTTTTGTTATTATTTATCTATTCCTGAGAGTTTATCTTATTTTTTATTTGTTTATTTAAATGACGTCGACCAGTTGCCGGCCCTTCCTTCCATTATCCGTCACCGAGACAAACTGAACAAAGTTCTGAGGTCGACCTTGTAAAGATAAGGATTCAGGTCTGTCTGCTGTTTACCTTTGCTCCTGCGCGCACTGCCCTTCTCTCCACATTTATGTGTTTGTTTGTTTGTCTATCTAATCTTTTGGGTTTTTATTTCTAATGAGGTCGACCAGTTGTCTATTTATTATTTTTTTACTACACATCAAGCTGCGCTGCTTGTCTTTGCTCCTGTGTGCTCGCGCACTCTCGCCTTTTCCACTTATTTTTATTTTTGATTTATTTTTGATTTATTTGTCAATTTAAAAAAAAATACGCATCGTGCTGTGCTGTTTGTGTTTGCTTGAGTGCATTCGCGCGCTCTCGCTTTCTCCACTTTACAATTTTTTTGTTATTATTTCTCTATTCCTGAGAGTTTATCTTATTTTTTATTTGTTTATTTAAATGAAGTCGACCAGTTGCCTGCCCTTCCTTCCATTATCCGTCACCGAGACAAACTGAACAAAGTTCTGAGGTCGACCTTGTAAAGATAAGGATTCAGGTCTGTCTGCTGTTTACCTTTGCTCCTGCGCGCACTGCCCTTCTCTCCACATTTATGTGTTTGTTTGTTTGTCTATCTAATCTTTTGGGTTTTTATTTCTAATGAGGTCGACCAGTTGTCTATTTATTATTTTTTTTACTACGCATCAAGCTGCGCTGCTTGTCTTTGATCCTGTGTGCTCGTGCACTCTCGCCTTTTCCACTTATTTTTATTTTTGATTTATTTTTGATTCATTTTGTCAATTTAAAAAAATACGCATCGTGCTGTGCTGTTTGTGTTTGCTTGAGTGCATTCGCGCGCTCTCGCTTTCTCCACTTTACAATTTTTTTGTTATTATTTATCTATTCCTGAGAGTTTATCTTATTTTTTATTTGTTTATTTAAATGAAGTCGACCAGTTGCCTGCCCTTCCTTCCATTATCCGTCACCGAGACAAACTGAACAAAGTTCTGAGGTCGACCTTGTAAAGATAAGGATTCAGGTCTGTCTGCTGTTTACCTTTGCTCCTGCGAGCACTGCCCTTCTCTCCACATTTAGGTGTTTGTTTGTTTGTCTATCTAATCTGTTGGGTTTTTATTTCTAATGAGGTCGACCAGTTGTCTATTTATTATTTTTTTTACTACGCATCAAGCTGCGCTGCTTGTCTTTGCTCCTGTGTGCTCGCGCACTCTCGCCTTTTCCACTTATTTTTATTTTTGATTTATATTTGATTTATTTTGTCAATTTAAAAAAAATACGCATCGTGCTGTGCTGTTTGTGTTTGCTTGAGTGCATTCGCGCGCTCTCGCTTTCTCCACTTTACAATTTTTTTGTTATTATTTATCTATTCCTGAGAGTTTATCTTATTTTTTATTTGTTTATTTAAATGAAGTCGACCAGTTGCCTGCCCTTCCTTCCATCATCCGTCACCGAGACAAACTGAACAAAGTTCTGAGGTCGACCTTGTAAAGATAAGGATTCAGGTCTGTCTGCTGTTTACCTTTGCTCCTGCGCGCACTGCCCTTCTCTCCACATTTATGTGTTTGTTTGTTTGTCTATCTAATCTTTTGGGTTTTTATGTCTAATGAGGTCGACCAGTTGTCTATTTATTATTTTTTTTAATACGCATCAAGCTGCGCTGCTTTTCTTTGCTCCTGTGTGCTCGCGCACTCTCGCCTTTTCCACTTATTTTAATTTTTGATTTATTTTTTATTTATTTGTCAATTTTAAAAAAAAAATACGCATCGTGCTGTGCTGTTTGTGTTTGCTTGAGTGCATTCGCGCGCTCTCGCTTTCTCCACTTTACAATTTTTTTGTTATTATTTCTCTATTCCTGAGAGTTTATCTTATTTTTTATTTGTTTATTTAAATGAAGTCGACCAGTTGCCTGCCCTTCCTTCCATTATCCGTCACCGAGACAAACTGAACAAAGTTCTGAGGTCGACCTTGTAAAGATAAGGATTCAGGTCTGTCTGCTGTTTACCTTTGCTCCTGCGCGCACTGCCCTTCTCTCCACATTTATGTGTTTGTTTGTTTGTCTATCTAATCTTTTGGGTTTTTATTTCTAATGAGGTCGACCAGTTGTCTATTTATTATTTTTTTTACTACGCATCAAGCTGCGCTGCTTGTCTTTGCTCCTGTGTGCTCGCGCACTCTCGCCTTTTCCACTTATTTTTATTTTTGATTTATTTTTGATTTATTTTGTCAATTTAAAAAAATACGCATCGTGCTGTGCTGTTTGTGTTTGCTTGAGTGCATTCGCGCGCTCTCGCTTTCTCCACTTTTCAATTTTTTTGTTATTATTTATCTATTCCTGAGAGTTTATCTTATTTTTTATTTGTTTATTTAAATGAAGTCGACCAGTTGCCTGCCCTTCCTTCCATTATCCGCCACCGAGACAAACTGAACAAAGTTCTGAGGTCGACCTTGTAAAGATAAGGATTCAGGTCTGTCTGCTGTTTACCTTTGCTCCTGCGAGCACTGCCCTTCTCTCCACATTTAGGTGTTTGTTTGTTTGTCTATCTAATCTGTTGGGTTTTTATTTCTAATGAGGTCGACCAGTTGTCTATTTATTATTTTTTTTACTACGCATCAAGCTGCGCTGCTTGTCTTTGCTCCTGTGTGCTCGCGCACTCTCGCCTTTTCCACTTATTTTTATTTTTGATTTATATTTGATTTATTTTGTCAATTTAAAAAAAATACGCATCGTGCTGTGCTGTTTGTGTTTGCTTGAGTGCATTCGCGCGCTCTCGCTTTCTCCACTTTACAATTTTTTTGTTATTATTTATCTATTCCTGAGAGTTTATCTTATTTTTTATTTGTTTATTTAAATGAAGTCGACCAGTTGCCTGCCCTTCCTTCCATTATCCGTCACCGAGACAAACTGAACAAAGTTCTGAGGTCGACCTTGTAAAGATAAGGATTCAGGTCTGTCTGCTGTTTACCTTTGCTCCTGCGCGCACTGCCCTTCTCTCCACATTTATGTGTTTGTTTGTTTGTCTATCTAATCTTTTGGGTTTTTATGTCTAATGAGGTCGACCAGTTGTCTATTTATTATTTTTTTTAATACGCATCAAGCTGCGCTGCTTTTCTTTGCTCCTGTGTGCTCGCGCACTCTCGCCTTTTCCACTTATTTTAATTTTTGATTTATTTTTTATTTATTTGTCAATTTTAAAAAAAAAATACGCATCGTGCTGTGCTGTTTGTGTTTGCTTGAGTGCATTCGCGCGTTCTCGCTTTCTCCACTTTACAATTTTTTTGTTATTATTTATCTATTCCTGAGAGTTTATCTTATTTTTTATTTGTTTATTTAAATGAAGTCGACCAGTTGCCTGCCCTTCCTTCCATTATCCGTCACCGAGACAAACTGAACAAAGTTCTGAGGTCCACCTTGTAAAGATAAGGATTCATGTCTGTCTGCTGTTTACCTTTGCTCCTGCGCGCACTGCCCTTCTCTCCACATTTATGTGTTTGTTTGTTGTCTATCTAATCTTTTGGGTTTTTATTTCTAATGAGGTCGACCAGTTGTCTATTTATTATTTTTTTTACTACGCATCAAGCCGCGCTGCTTGTCTTTGATCCTGTGTGCTCGCGCACTCTCGCCTTTTCCACTTATTTTTATTTTTGATTTATTTTTGATTTATTTTGTCAATTTAAAAAAAATACGCATCGTGCTGTGCTGTTTGTGTTTGCTTGAGTGCATTCGCGCGTTCTCGCTTTCTCCACTTTACAATTTTTTTGTTATTATTTATCTATTCCTGAGTGTTTATCTTATTTTTTATTTGTTTATTTAAATGAAGTCGACCAGTTGCCTGCCCTTCCTTCCATTATCCGTCACCGAGACAAACTGAACAAAGTTCTGAGGTCGACCTTGTAAAGATAAGGATTCAGGTCTGTCTGCTGTTTACCTTTGCTCCTGCGCCCACTGCCCTTCTCTCCACATTTATGTGTTTGTTTGTTTGTCTATCTAATCTTTTGGGTTTTTATTTCTAATGAGGTCGACCAGTTGTCTATTTATTATTTTTTTTACTACGCATCAAGCTGCGCTGCTTGTCTTTCCTCCTGTGTGCTCGGCACTCTCGCCTATTCCACTTATTTTTATTTTTGATTTATTTTTGATTTATTTTGTCAATTAAAAAAAATACGCATCGTGCTGTGCTGTTTTTGTTTGCTTGAGTGCATTCGCGCGCTCTCGCTTTCTCCACTTTACAATTTTTTTGTTATTATTTATCTATTCCTGAGAGTTTGTCTTATTTTTTATTTGTTTATTTAAATGAAGTCGACCAGTTGCCGGCCCTTCCTTCCATTACCCGTCACCGAGACAAACTGAACAAAGTTCTGAGGTCGACCTTGTAAAGATAAGGATTCAGGTCTGTCTGCTGTTTACCTTTGCTCCTGCGCGCACTGCCCTTCTCTCCACATTTATGTGTTTGTTTGTTTGTCTATCTAATCTTTTGGGTTTTTATTTCTAATGAGGTCGACCAGTTGTCTATTTATTATTTTTTTTACTACGCATCAAGCTGCGCTGCTTGTCTTTGTTCCTGTGTGCTCGCGCACTCTCGCCTTTTCCACTTATTTTTATTTTTGATTTATTTTTGATTTATTTTGTCAATTTTAAAAAAATACGCATCGTGCTGTGCTGTTTGTGTTTGCTTGAGTGCATTCGCGCGCTCTCGCTTTCTCCACTTTACAATTTTTTTGTTATTATTTATCTATTCCTGAGAGTTTATCTTATTTTTTATTTTTTTATTTAAATGAAGTCGACCAGTTGCCTGCCCTTCCTTCCATTATCCGTCACCGAGACAAACTGAACAAAGTTCTGAGGTCGACCTTGTAAAGATAAGGATTCAGGTCTGTCTGCTGTTTACCTTTGCTCCTGCGCGCACTGCCCTTCTCTCCACATTTATGTGTTTGTTTGTTTGTCTATCTAATCTTTTGGGTTTTTATTTCTAATGAGGTCGACCAGTTGTCTATTTATTATTTTTTTTACTACGCATCAAGCTGCGCTGCTTGTCTTTGCTCCTGTGTGCTCGCGCACTCTCGCCTTTTCCACTTATTTTTATT
The DNA here is from genome assembly GCF_023159225.1 of Perognathus longimembris pacificus. NCBI lineage: Eukaryota > Metazoa > Chordata > Mammalia > Rodentia > Heteromyidae > Perognathus > Perognathus longimembris. The sequence continues at coordinate 35,017 of NW_025959903.1, read as the reverse complement.
TTTGATTTATTTTTGATTTATTTTGTCAATTTTAAAAAAAATATGCATCGTGCTGTGCTGTTTGTGTTTGCTTGAGTGCATTCGCGCGCTCTCGCTTTCTCCACTTTACAATTTTTTTGTTATTATTTATCTATTCCTGAGAGTTTATCTTATTTTTTATTTGTTTATTTAAATGAAGTCGACCAGTTGCCTGCCCTTCCTTCCATTATCCGTCACCGAGACAAACTGAACAAAGTTCTGAGGTCGACCTTGTAAAGATAAGGATTCAGGTCTGTCTGCTGTTTACCTTTGCTCCTGCGCGCACTGCCCTTCTCTCCACATTTATGTGTTTGTTTGTTTGTCTATCTAATCTTTTGGGTTTTTATTTCTAATGAGGTCGACCAGTTGTCTATTTATTATTTTTTTTACTACGCATCAAGCTGCGCTGCTTGTCTTTGCTCCTGTGTGCTCGCGCACTCTCGCCTTTTCCACTTATTTTTATTTTTGATTTATTTTTGATTTATTTTGTCAATTTAAAAAAAATAATACGCATCGTGCTGTGCTGTTTGTGTTTGCTTGAGTGCATTCGGGCGCTCTCGCTTTCTCCACTTTACAATTTTTTGTTATTATTTATCTATTCCTGAGAGTTTATCTTATTTTTTATTTGTTTATTTAAATGAAGTCGACCAGTTGCCTGCCCTTCCTTCCATTATCCGTCACCGAGACAAACTGAACAAAGTTCTGAGGTCGACCTTGTAAAGATAAGGATTCAGGTCTGTCTGCTGTTTACCTTTGCTCCTGCGCGCACTGCCCTTCTCTCCAAATTTATGTGTTTGTTTGTTTGTCTATCTAATCATTTGGTTTTTATTTCTAATGAGGTCGACCAGTTGTCTATTTATTATTTTTTTTACTACGCATCAAGCTGCGCTGCTTGTCTTTGCTCCTGTGTGCTCGCGCACTCTCGCCTTTTCCACTTATTTTTATTTTTGATTTATTTTTGATTTATTTTGTCAATTTTAAAAAAAAATACGCATCGTGCTGTGCTGTTTGTGTTTGCTTGAGTGCATTCGCGTGCTCTCGCATTCTCCACTTTACAATTTTTTTGTTATTATTTATCTATTCCTGAGAGTTTATCTTAATTTTTATTTGTTTATTTAAATGAAGTCGACCAGTTGCCTGCCCTTCCTTCCATTATCCGTCACCGAGACAAACTGAACAAAGTTCTGAGGTCGACCTTGTAAAGATAAGGATTCAGGTCTGTCTGCTGTTTACCTTTGCTCCTGCGCGCACTGCCCTTCTCTCCACATTTATGTGTTTGTTTGTTTGTCTATCTAATCTTTTGGGTTTTTATTTCTAATGAGGTCGACCAGTTGTCTATTTATTATTTTTTTTACTACGCATCAAGCTGCGCTGCTTGTCTTTGCTCCTGTGTGCTCGCGCACTCTCGCCTTTTCCACTTATTTTTATTTTTGATTTATTTTTGATTTATTTTGTCAATTTAAAAAAAAATACGCATCGTGCTGTGCTGTTTGTGTTTGCTTGAGTGCATTCGCGCGCTCTTGCTTTCTCCACTTTACAATTTTTTTGTTATTATTTATCTATTCCTGAGAGTTTATCTTATTTTTTATTTGTTTATTTAAATGACGTCGACCAGTTGCCGGCCCTTCCTTCCATTATCCGTCACCGAGACAAACTGAACAAAGTTCTGAGGTCGACCTTGTAAAGATAAGGATTCAGGTCTGTCTGCTGTTTACCTTTGCTCCTGCGTGCACTGCCCTTCTCGCCACATTTATGTTTGTTTGTTTGTCTATCTAATCTTTTGGGTTTTTATTTCTAATGAGGTCGACCAGTTGTCTATTTATTATTTTTTTTACTACGCATCAAGCTGCGCTGCTTGTCTTTCCTCCTGTGTGCTCGGCACTCTCGCCTATTCCACTTATTTTTATTTTTGATTTATTTTTGATTCATTTTGTCAATTTAAAAAAAAATACGCATCGTGCTGTGCTGTTTGTGTTTGCTTGAGTGCATTCGCGCGCTCTCGCTTTCTCCACTTTACAATTTTTTTGTTATTATTTATCTATTCCTGAGAGTTTATCTTATTTTTTATTTGTTTATTTAAATGAAGTCGACCAGTTGCCTGCCATCCCTTCCTTTATCCGTCACCGAGACAAACTGAACAAAGTTCTGAGGTCGACCTTGTAAAGATAAGGATTCAGGTCTGTCTGCTGTTTAACTTTAGTCCTGCGCGCACTGACCTTCTCTCCCACATTTATGTGTTTGTTTGTTTGTCTATCTAATCTTTTGGGTTGTTATTTCTAATGAGGTCGACCAGTTGTCTATTTATTATTTTTTTAATACGCATCAAGCTGCGCTGCTTGTCTTTGCTCCTGTGTGCTCGCGTACTCTCGCCTTTTCCACTTATTTTTATTTTTGATTTATTTTTGATATATTTGTCAATTTAAAAAAAATACGCATCGTGCTGTGCTGTTTGTGTTTGCTTGAGTGCATTCGCGCGCTCTCGCTTTCTCCACTTTACAATTTTTTTGTTATTATTTATCTATTCCTGAGAGTTTATCTTATTTTTTATTTGTTTATTTAAATGACGTCGACCAGTTGCCGGCCCTTCCTTCCATTATCCGTCACCGAGACAAACTGAACAAAGTTCTGAGGTCGACCTTGTAAAGATAAGGATTCAGGTCTGTCTGCTGTTTACCTTTGCTCCTGCGTGCACTGCCCTTCTCTCCACATTTATGTTTGTTTGTTTGTCTATCTAATCTTTTGGGTTTTTATTTCTAATGAGGTCGACCAGTTGTCTATTATTATTTTTTTTACTACGCATCAAGCTGCGCTGCTTGTCTTTCCTCCTGTGTGCTCGGCACTCTCGCCTATTCCACTTATTTTTATTTTTGATTTATTTTTGATTCATTTTGTCAATTTTAAAAAAAAATACGCATCGTGCTGTGCTGTTTGTGTTTGCTTGAGTGCATTCGCGCGCTCTCGCTTTCTCCACTTTACAATTTTTTTGTTATTATTTATCTATTCCTGAGAGTTTATCTTATTTTTTATTTGTTTATTTAAATGAAGTCGACCAGTTGCCTGCCATCCCTTCCATTATCCGTCACCGAGACAAACTGAACAAAGTTCTGAGGTCGACCTTGTAAAGATAAGGATTCAGGTCTGTCTGCTGTTTAACTTTAGTCCTGCGCGCACTGACCTTCTCTCCACATTTATGTGTTTGTTTGTTTGTCTATCTAATCTTTTGGGTTGTTATTTCTAATGAGGTCGACCAGTTGTCTATTTATTATTTTTTTAATACGCATCAAGCTGCGCTGCTTGTCTTTGCTCCTGTGTGCTCGCGTACTCTCGCCTTTTCCACTTATTTTTATTTTTGATTTATTTTTGATATATTTGTCAATTTAAAAAAAATACGCATCGTGCTGTGCTGTTTGTGTTTGCTTGAGTGCATTCGCGCGCTCTCGCTTTCTCCACTTTACAATTTTTTTGTTATTATTTATCTATTCCTGAGAGTTTATCTTATTTTTTATTTGTTTATTTAAATGAAGTCGACCAGTTACCTGCCCTTCCTTCCATTATCCGTCACCGAGACAAACTGAACAAAGTTCTGAGGTCGACCTTGTAAAGATAAGGATTCATGTCTGTCTGCTGTTTACCTTTGCTACTGCGCGCACTGTCCTACTCTCCACATTTATGTGTTTGTTTGTTTGTCTATCTAATCTTTGGGTTTTTATTTCTAAAGAGGTCGACAGTTGTCTATTTATTATTTTTTTTACTACGCATCAAGCTGCGCTGCTTGTCTTTGCTCCTGTTGCTCGCGCACTCTCGCCTTTTCCACTTATTTTTATTTTTGATTTATTTTGATTTATTTGTCAATTTAAAAAAAAATACGCATCGTGCTGTGCTGTTTGTGTTTGCTTGAGTGCATTCGCGTGCTCTCGCTTTCTCCACTTTACAATTTTTTTGTTATTATTTATCTATTCCTGAGAGTTTATCTTATTTTTTATTTGTTTATTTAAATGAAGTCGACCAGTTGCCTGCCCTTCCTTCCATTATCCGTCACTGAGACAAACTGAACAAAGTTCTGAGTCGACCTTGTAAAGATAAGGATTCAGGTCTGTCTGCTGTTTACCTTTGCTCCTGCGCGCACTGCCCTTCTCTCCACATTTATGTGTTTGTTTGTTTGTCTATCTAATCTTTTGGGTTTTTATTTCTAATGAGGTCGACCAGTTGTCTATTTATTATTTTTTTTACTACGCATCAAGCTGCGCTGCTTGTCTTTGCTCCTGTGTGCTCGCGCACTCTCGCCTTTTCCACTTATTTTTATTTTTGATTTATATTTGATTTATTTTGTCAATTTAAAAAAATACGCATCGTGCTGTGCTGTTTGTGTTTGCTTGAGTGCATTCGCGCGCTCTCGCTTTCTCCACTTTACAATTTTTGTTATTATTTCTCTATTCCTGAGAGTTTATCTTATTTTTTATTTGTTTATTTAAATGAAGTCGACCAGTTGCCTGCCCTTCCTTCCATTATCCGTCACCGAGACAAACTGAACAAAGTTCTGAGGTCGACCTTGTAAAGATAAGAATTCAGGTCTGTCTGCTGTTTACCTTTGCTCCTGCGCGCACTGCCCTTCTCTCCACATTTATGTGTTTGTTTGTTTGTCTATCTAATCTTTTGGGTTTTTATTTCTAATGAGGTCGACCAGTTGTCTATTTATTATTTTTTTTAATACGCATCAAGCTGCGCTGCTTTTCTTTGCTCCTGTGTGCTCGCGCACTCTCGCCTTTTCCACTTATTTTAATTTTTGATTTATTTTTTATTTATTTGTCAATTTTAAAAAAAAAATACGCATCGTGCTGTGCTGTTTGTGTTTGCTTGAGTGCATTCGCGCGTTCTCGCTTTCTCCACTTTACAATTTTTTTGTTATTATTTATCTATTCCTGAGAGTTTATCTTATTTTTTATTTGTTTATTTAAATGAAGTCGACCAGTTGCCTGCCCTTCCTTCCATTATCCGTCACCGAGACAAACTGAACAAAGTTCTGAGGTCGACCTTGTAAAAATAAGGATTCAGGTCTGTCTGCTGTTTACCTTTGCTCCTGCGCGCACTGCCCTTCTCTCCACATTTATGTGTTTGTTTGTTTGTCTATCTTATCTTTTGGGTTTTTATTTCTAATGAGGTCGACCAGTTGTCTATTTATTATTTTTTTTTTACTACGCATCAAGCTGCGCTGCTTGTCTTTGCTCCTGTGTGCTCGCGCACTCTCGCCTTTTCCACTTATTTTTATTTTGATTTATTTTGTCAATTTAAAAAAAAATACGCATCGTGCTGTGCTGTTTGTGTTTGCTTGAGTGCATTCGCGCGCTCTCGCTTTCTCCACTTTACAATTTTTTTGTTATTATTTATCTATTCCTGAGACTTTATCTTATTTTTTATTTGTTTATTTAAATGAAGTCGACCAGTTGCCTGCCCTTCCTTCCATTATCCGTCACCGAGACAAACTGAACAAAGTTCTGAGGTCGACCTTGTAAAGATAAGGATTCAGGTCTGTCTGCTGTTTACCTTTGCTCCTGCGGGCACTGCCCTTCTCTCCACATTTATGTGTTTGTTTGTCTATCTAATCTTTTGGGTTTTTATTTCTAATGAGGTCGTCCAGTTGTCTATTTATTATTTTTTTACTACACATCAAGCTGCGCTGCTTGTCTTTGCTCCTGTGTGCTCGCGCACTCTCACCTTTTCCACTTATTTTTATTTTTGATTTATTTTTGATTTATTTTGTCAATTTTTAAAAAAAATACGCATCGTGCTGTCCTGTTTGTGTTTGCTTGAGTGCATTCGCGCGCTCTCGCTTTCTCCACTTATAATATTTTTGTTATTATTTATCTATTCCTGAGAGTTTATCTTATTTTTTATTTGTTTATTTAAATGACGTCGTCCAATTGCCGGCCCTTCCTTCCATTATCCGTCACCGAGACAAACTGAACAAAGTTCTGAGGTCGACCTTGTAAAGATAAGGATTCAGGTCTGTCTGCTGTTTACCTTTGCTCCTGCCCGCTCTGCCCTTCTCTCCACATTTATGTGTTTGTTTGTTTGTCTATCTAATGCTTTGGGTTTTTATTTCTAATGAGGTCGACCAGTTGTCAATTTATTATTTTTTTTACTACGCATCAAGCTGCGCTGCTTGTCTTTGCTCCTGTGTGCTCGCGCACTCTCGCCTTTTCCACTTATTTTTATTTTGATTTATTTTTGATTTATTTTGTCAATTTTTAAAAAAATACGCATCGTGCTGTGCTGTTTGTGTTTGCTTGAGTGCATTCGCGCGCTCTCGCTTTCTCCACTTATAATATTTTTGTTATTATTTATCTATTCCTGAGAGTTTATCTTATTTTTTATTTGTTTATTTAAATGACGTCGACCAGTTGCCGGCCCTTCCTTCCATTATCCGTCACCGAGACAAACTGAACAAAGTTCTGAGGTCGACCTTGTAAAGATAAGGATTCAGGTCTGTCTGCTGTTTACCTTTGCTCCTGCGCGCACTGCCCTTCTCTCCACATTTATGTGTTTGTTTGTTTGTCTATCTAATCTTTTGGGTTTTTATTTCTAATGAGGTCGACCAGTTGTCTATTTATTATTTTTTTTACTACGCATCAAGCTGCGCTGCTTGTCTTTGCTCCTGTGTGCTCGCGCACTCTCGCCTTTTCCACTTATTTTTATTTTTGATTTATTTTTTATTTATTTGTCAATTTAAAAAAAAATACGCATCGTGCTGTGCTGTTTGTGTTTGCTTGAGTGCATTCGCGCGCTCTCGCTTTCCTCCACTTTACAATTTTTTTGTTATTATTTATCTATTCCTGAGAGTTTATCTTATTTTTTATTTGTTTATTTAAATGAAGT
>NW_025959903.1:0-27626 GCF_023159225.1 Perognathus longimembris pacificus | reverse complement strand
GCGCGCACTGCCCTTCTCTCCACATTTATGTGTTTGTTTGTTTGTCTTTCTAATCTTTTGGGGTTTTATTTCTAATGAGGTCGACCAGTTGTCTATTTATTATTTTTTTTACTACGCATCAAGCTGCGCTGCTTGTCTTTGCTCCTGTGTGCTCGCGCACTGTCGCCTTTTCCACTTATTTTTATTTTTGATTTATTTTTGATTTATTTGTCAATTAAAAAAAAATACGCATCGTACTGTGCTGTTTGTGTTTGCTTGAGTGCATTCGCGTACTCTCGCTTTCTCCACTTTACAATTTTTTTTGTTATTATTTATCTATTCCTGAGAGTTTATCTTATTATTTATTTGTTTATTTAAATGAAGTCGACCAGTTGCCTGCCCTTCCTTCCATTATCCGTCACCGAGACAAACTGAACAAAGTTCTGAGGTCGACCTTGTAAAGATAAGGATTCAGGTCTGTCTGCTGTTTACCTTTGCTCCTGCGCGCACTGCCCTTCTCTCCACATTTATGTGTTTGTTTGTTTGTCTATCTAATCTTTTGGGTTTTTATTTCTAATGAGGTCGACCAGTTGTCTATTTATTATTTTTTTTACTACGCATCAAGCTGCGCTGCTTGTCTTTGCTCCTGTGTGCTCGCGCACACTCGCCTTTACCACTTATTTTTATTTTTGATTTTTTTTTTATTTATTTTGTCAATTTTAAAAAAATACGCATTGTGCTGTGCTGTTTGTGTTTGCTTGAGTGCATTCGCGCGCTCTCGCTTTCTCCACTTTACAATTTTTTATGTTATGATTTATCTATTCCTGAGAGTTTATCTTATTTTTTATTTCTTTATTTAAATGAAGTCGACCAGTTGCCTGCAGTTCCTTCCATTATCCGTCACCGAGACAAACTGAACAAAGTTCTGAGGTCGACCTTGTAAAGATAAGGATTCAGGTCTGTCTGCTGTTTACCTTTGCTCCTGCGCGCACTGCCCTTCTCTCGACATTTATGTGTTTGTTTGTTTGTCTATCTAATCTTTTGGGTTTTTATTTCTAATGAGGTCGACCAGTTGTCTATTTATTATTTTTTTTACTACGCATTAAGCTGCGCTGCTTGTCTTTGCTCCTGTGTGCTCGCGCACTCTCGCCTTTTCCACTTATTTTAGTTTTGATTTATTTTTGATTTATTTTGTCAATTTAAAAAAAATATACGCATCGTGCTGTGCTGTTTGTGTTTGCTTGAGTGCATTCGCGCGCTCTCGCTTTCTCCACTTTACAATTTTTTTGTTATTATTTATCTATTCCTGAGAGTTTATCTTATTTTTTATTTGTTTATTTAAATGAAGTCGACCAGTTGCCTGCCCTTCCTTCCATTATCCGTCACCGAGACAAACTGAACAAAGTTCTGAGGTCGACCTTGTAAAGATAAGGATTCAGGTCTGTCTGCTGTTTACCTTTGCTCCTGCGCGCACTGCCCTTCTCTCCACATTTATGTGTTTGTTTGTTTGTCTATCTAATGTTTTGGGTTTTTATTTCTAATGAGGTCGACCAGTTGTCTATTTATTATTTTTTTTACTACGCATCAAGCTGCGCTGCTTGTCTTTGCTCCTGTGTGCTCGCGCACACTCGCCTTTTCCACTTATTTTTATTTTTGATTTATTTTTGATTTATTTTGTCAATTTTAAAAAAAATACGCATCGTGCTGTGCTGTTTGTGTTTGCTTGAGGCATTCGCGCGCTCTCGCTTTCTCCACTTTACAATTTTTTTGTTATGATTTATCTATTCCTGAGAGTTTATCTTATTTTTTATTTGTTTATTTAAATGAAGTCGACCAGTTGCCTGCCCTTCCTTCCATTATCCGTCACCGAGACAAACTGAACAAAGTTCTGAGGTCGACCTTGTAAAGATAAGGATTCAGGTCTGTCTGCTGTTTACCTTTGCTCCTGCGCGCACTGCCCTTCTCTCCACATTTATGTGTTTGTTTGTTTGTCTATCTAATCTTTTGGGTTTTTATTTCTAATGAGGTAGACCAGTTGTCTATTTATTATTTTTTTTACTACGCATCAATCTGCGCTGCTTGTCTTTGCTCCTGTGTGCTCGCACAGTCTCGCCTTTTCCACTTATTTTTATTTTTGATTTATTTTTGATTTATTTTGCCAATTTAAAAAAAAATACGCATCGTGCTGTGCTGTTTGTGTTTGCTTGAGTGCATTCGCGCGCTCTCGCTTTCTCCACTTTACAATTTTTTTGTTATTATTTATATATACTTGAGAGTTTATCTTATTTTTTATTTGTTTATTTAAATGAAGTCGTCCAGTTGTCTGCCCTTCCTTCCATTATCCGTCACCGAGACAAACTGAACAAAGTTCTGAGGTCGACCTTGTAAAGATAAGGATTCATGTCTGTCTGCTGTTTACGTTTGCTCCTGCCCGCACTGCCCTTCTCTCCACATTTATGTGTTTGTTTGTTTGTCTATCTAATCTTTTGGGTTTTTATTTCTAATGAGGTCGACCAGTTGTCTATTTATTATTTTTTTTACTACGCATCAAGCTGCGCTGCTTGTCTTTGCTCCTGTGTGCTCGCGCACACTCGCCTTTACCACTTATTTTTATTTTTGATTTTTTTTTATTTATTTTGTCAATTTTAAAAAAAATACGCATTGTGCTGTGCTGTTTGTGTTTGCTTGAGTGCATTCGCGCGCTCTCGCTTTCTCCACTTTACAATTTTTTATGTTATGATTTATCTATTCCTGAGAGTTTATCTCATTTTTTATTTCTTTATTTAAATGAAGTCGACCAGTTGCCTGCAGTTCCTTCCATTATCCGTCACCGAGACAAACTGAACAAAGTTCTGAGGTCGACCTTGTAAAGATAAGGATTCAGGTCTGTCTGCTGTTTACCTTTGCTCCTGCGCGCACTGCCCTTCTCTCCACATTTATGTGTTTGTTTGTTTGTCTATCTAATCTTTTGGGTTTTTATTTCTAATGAGGTCGACCAGTTGTCTATTTATTATTTTTTTTTATTACGCATCAAGCTGCGCTGCTTGTCTTTGCTCCTGTGTGCTCGCACACACTCGCCTTTTCCACTTATTTTTATTTTTGATTTATTTTTTATTTATTTTGTCAATTTAAAAAAAATACGCATCGTGCTGTGCTGTTTGTGTTTGCTTGAGTGCATTCGCGCGCTCTCGCTTTCTCCACTTTACAATTTTTTTGTTATTATTTATCTATTCCTGAGAGTTTATCTTATTTTTTATTTTTTATTTGTTTATTTAAATGAAGTCGACCAGTTGCCTGCCCTTCCTTCCATTATCCGTCACCGAGACAAACTGCACAAAGATCTGAGGTCGACCTTGTAAAGATGAGGATTCAGGTCTGTCTGCTGTTTACCTTTGCTCCTGCCCGCACTGCCCTTCTCTCCACATTTATGTGTTTGTTTGTCTATCTTATCTTTTGGGTTTTTATTTCTAATTAGGTCGACCAGTTGTCTATTTATTATTTTTTTTACTACGCATCAAGCTGCGCTGCTTTTCTTTGCTCCTGTGGGCTCGCGCACTCTCGCCTTTTCCACTTATTTTTATTTTTGATTTATTTTTGATTTATTTTGTCAATTTAAAAAAAATATACGCATCGTGCTGTGCTGTTTTTGTTTGCTTGAGTGCATTCGCGCGCTCTCGCTTTCTCCACTTTACAATGTTTTTGTTATTATTTATCTATTCCTGAGAGTTTATCTTATTTTTTATTTGTTTATTTAAATGAAGTCGACCAGTTGCCTGCCCTTCCTTCCATTATCCGTCACCGAGACAAACTGAACAAAGTTCTGAGGTCGACCTTGTAAAGATAAGGATTCAGGTCTGTCTGCTGTTTACCTTTGCTCCTGCGCGCACTGCCCTTCTCTCCACATTTATGTGTTTGTTTGTTTGTCTTTCTAATCTTTGGGGTTTTATTTCTAATGAGGTCGACCAGTTGTCTATTTATTATTTTTTTTACTACGCATCAAGCTGCGCTGCTTGTCTTTGCTCCTGTGTGCTCGCGCACTGTCGCCTTTTCCACTTATTTTTATTTTTGATTTATTTTTGATTTATTTTGTCAATTTTAAAAAAAATACGCATCGTACTGTGCTGTTTGTGTTTGCTTGAGTGCATTCGCGTACTCTCGCTTTCTCCACTTTACAATTTTTTTGTTATTATTTATCTATTCCTGAGAGTTTATCTTATTATTTATTTGTTTATTTAAATGAAGTCGACCAGTTGCCTGCCCTTCCTTCCATTATCCGTCACCGAGACAAACTGAACAAAGTTCTGAGGTCGACCTTGTAAAGATAAGGATTCAGGTCTGTCTGCTGTTTACCTTTGCTCCTGCGCGCACTGCCCTTCTCTCCACATTTATGTGTTTGTTTGTTTGTCTATCTAATCTTTTGGGTTTTTATTTCTAATGAGGTCGACCAGTTGTCTATTTATTATTTTTTTTACTACGCATCAAGCTGCGCTGCTTGTCTTTGCTCCTGTGTGCTCGCGCACACTCGCCTTTACCACTTATTTTTATTTTTGATTTTTTTTTAATTATTTTGTCAATTTAAAAAAAATACGCATTGTGCTGTGCTGTTTGTGTTTGCTTGAGTGCATTCGCGCGCTCTCGCTTTCTCCACTTTACAATTTTTTATGTTATGATTTATCTATTCCTGAGAGTTTATCTTATTTTTTATTTCTTTATTTAAATGAAGTCGACCAGTTGCCTGCAGTTCCTTCCATTATCCGTCACCGAGACAAACTGAACAAAGTTCTGAGGTCGACCTTGTAAAGATAAGGATTCAGGTCTGTCTGCTGTTTACCTTTGCTCCTGCGCGCACTGCCCTTCTCTCGACATTTATGTGTTTGTTTGTTTGTCTATCTAATCTTTTGGGTTTTTATTTCTAATGAGGTCGACCAGTTGTCTATTTATTATTTTTTTTACTACGCATTAAGCTGCGCTGCTTGTCTTTGCTCCTGTGTGCTCGCGCACTCTCGCCTTTTCCACTTATTTTTAGTTTTGATTTATTTTTGATTTATTTTGTCAATTTAAAAAAAAATACGCATCGTGCTGTGCTGTTTGTGTTTGCTTGAGTGCATTCGCGCGCTCTCGCTTTCTCCACTTTACAATTTTTTTGTTATTATTTATCTATTCCTGAGAGTTTATCTTATTTTTTATTTGTTTATTTAAATGAAGTCGACCAGTTGCCTGCCCTTCCTTCATTATCCGTCACCAAGACAAACTGAACAAAGTTCTGAGGTCGACCTTGTAAAGATAAGGAATCAGGTCTGTCTGCTGTTTACCTTTGATCTTGCGGGCACTGCCCTTCTCTCCACATTTATGTGTTTGTTTGTTTGTCTATCTAATCTTTTGGGTTTTTATTTCTAATGAGGTCGACCAGTTGTCTATTTATTATTTTTTTACTACGCATTAAGCTGCGCTGCTTGTCTTTGCTCCTGTGTGCTCGCGCAAACTCGCCTTTCCACTTATTTTTGTTTTGATTTATTTTTGATTTATTTTGTCAATTTTAAAAAAAATACGCATCGTGCTGTGCTGTTTGTGTTTGCTTGAGTGCATTCGCGCGCTCTCGCTTTCTCCACTTTACAATTTTTTTGTTATTATTTATCTATTCCTGAGAGTTTATCTTATTTTTTATTTGTTTATTTAAATGAAGTCGACCAGTTGCCTGCCCTTCCTTCCATTATCCGTCACCGAGACAAACTGAACAAAGTTCTGAGGTCGACCTTGTAAATATAAGGATTCAGGTCTGTCTGCTGTTTACCTTTGCTCCTGCGCGCACTGCCCTTCTCTCCACATTTATGTGTTTGTTTGTTTGTCTATCTAATCTTTTGGGTTTTATTTCTAATGAGGTCGACCAGTTGTCTATTTATTATTTTTTTTACTACGCATCAAGCTGCGCTGCTTGTGTTTGCTCCTGTGTGCTCGCGCACCTCTCGCCTTTTCCACTTATTTTTATTTTTGATTTATTTTTGATTTATTTTGTCAATTTAAAAAAAAATACGCATCGTGCTGTGCTGTTTGTGTTTACTTGAGTGCATTCGCGCGCTCTCGCTTTCTCCACTTTACAATTTTTTTGTTATTATTTATCTATTCCTGAGAGTTTATCTTATTTTTAATTTGTTTATTTAAATGAAGTCGACCAGTTGCCTGCCCTTCCTTCCATTATCCGTCACCGAGACAAACTGAACAATGTTCTGAGGTCGACCTTGTAAAGATAAGGATTCAGGTCTGTCTGCTGTTTACCTTTGCTCCTGCGCGCACTGCACTTCTCTCCACATTTATGTGTTTGTTTGTTTGTCTATCTAATGTTTTGGGTTTTTATTTCTAATGAGGTCGACCAGTTGTCTATTTATTATTTTTTTTACTACGCATCAAGCTGCGCTGATTGTCTTTGCTCCTGTGTGCTCGCGCACACTCGCCTTTTCCACTTATTTTTATTTTTGATTTATTTTTGATTTATTTTGTCAATTTAAAAAAAATACGCATCGTGCTGTGCTGTTTGTGTTTGATTGAGTGCATTCGCGCGCTCTCGCTTTCTCCACTTACAATTTTTTTGTTATGATTTATCTATTCCTGAGAGTTTATCTTATTTTTATTTGTTTATTTAAATGAAGTCGACCAGTTGCCTGCCCTTCCTTCCATTATCCGTCACCGAGACAAACTGAACAAAGTTCTGAGGTCGACCTTGTAAAGATAAGGATTCAGGTCTGTCTGCTGTTTACCTTTGCTCCTGCGCGCACTGCCCTTCTCTCCACATTTATGTGTTTGTTTGTTTGTCTATCTAATCTTTTGGGTTTTTATTTCTAATGAGGTAGACCAGTTGTCTATTTATTATTTTTTTTTACTACGCATCAATCTGCGCTGCTTGTCTTTGCTCCTGTGTGCTCGCACAGTCTCGCCTTTTCCACTTATTTTTATTTTTGATATATTTTTGATTTATTTGCCAATTTAAAAAAAAATACGCATCGTGCTGTGCTGTTTGTGTTTGCTTGAGTGCATTCGCGCGCTCTCGCTTTCTCCACTTTACAATTTTTTTGTTATTATTTATATATACTTGAGAGTTTATCTTATTTTTTATTTGTTTATTTAAATGAAGTCGTCCAGTTGTCTGCCCTTCCTTCCATTATCCGTCACCGAGACAAACTGAACAAAGTTCTGAGGTCGACCTTGTAAAGATAAGGATTCAGGTCTGTCTGCTGTTTACGTTTGCTCCTGCCCGCACTGCCCTTCTCTCCACATTTATGTGTTTGTTTGTTTGTCTATCTAATCTTTTGGGTTTTTATTTCTAATGAGGTCGACCAGTTGTCTATTTATTTTTTTTTCACTACGCATCAAGCTGCGCTGCTTGTCTTTGCTCCTGTGTGCTCGCGCACTCTCGCCTTTTCCACTTATTTTTATTTTTGATTTATTTTTGATTCATTTTGTCAATTTTAAAAAAAAATACGCATCGTGCTGTGCTGTTTGTGTTTGCTTGAGTGCATTCACGCGCTCTCGCTTTCTCCACTTTACAATTTTTTTGTTATTATTTATCTATTCCTGAGAGTTTATCTTATTTTTTATTTGTTTATTTAAATGAAGTCGACCAGTTGCCTGCCCTGCCTTCCATTATCCGTCACCGAGACAACCTGAACAAAGTTCTGAGGTCGACCTTGTAAAGATAAGGATTCAGGTCTGTCTGCTGTTTACCTTTGCTCCTGCGCGCACTTCCCTTCTCTCCACATTTATGTGTTTGTTTGTTTGTCTATCTCATCTTTTGGGTTTTTATTTCTAATGAGGTCGACCAGTTGTCTATTTATTATTTTTTTTACTACGCATCAAGCTGCGCTGCTTGTCTTTGCTCCTGTGTGCTCGCGCACTCTCGCCTTTTCCACTTATTTTTATTTTTGATTTATTTTTGATTTATTTTGTCAATTTAAAAAAAAATACGCATCGTGCTGTGCTGTTTGTGTTTGCTTGAGTGCATTCGCGCGCTCTCGCTTTCTCCACTTTACAATTTTTTTGTTATTATTTATCTATTCCTGAGAGTTTATCTTATTTTAAATTTGTTTATTTAAATGAAGTCGACCAGTTGCCTGCCCTTCCTTCCATTATCCGTCACCGAGACAAACTGAACAAAGTTCTGAGGTCGACCTTGTAAAGATAAGGATTCAGGTCTGTCTGCTGTTTACCTTTGCTCCTGCGCGCACTGCACTTCTCTCCATATTTATGTGTTTGTTTGTTTGTCTATCTAATGTTTTGGGTTTTTATTTCTAATGAGGTCGACCAGTTGTCTATTTATTATTTTTTTTACTACGAATCAAGCTGCGCTGCTTGTCTTTGCTCCTGTGTGCTCGCGCACACTCGCCTTTTCCACTTATTCTTATTTTTGATTTATTTTTGATTTATTTTGTCAATTTAAAAAAAAATACGCATCGTGCTGTGCTGTTTGTGTTTGATTGATTGCATTCGCGGGCTCTCGCTTTCTCCACTTTACAATTTTTTTGTTATGATTTATCTATTCCTGAGAGTTTATCTTATTTTTTATTTGTTTATTTAAATGAAGTCGACCAGTTGCCTGCCCTTCCTTCCATTATCCGTCACCGAGACAAACTGAACAAAGTTCTGAGGTCGACCTTGTAAATATAAGGATTCAGGTCTGTCTGCTGTTTACCTTTGCTCCTGCGCGCACTGCCCTTCTCTCCACATTTATGTGTTTGTTTGTTTGTCTATCTAATCTTTTGGGTTTTTATTTCTAATGAGGTCGACCAGTTGTCTATTTATTATTTTTTTTACTACGCATCAAGCTGCGCTGCTTGTCTTTGCTCCTGTGTGCTCGCGCACTCTCGCCTTTTCCACTTATTTTTATTTTTGATTTATTTTTGATTTATTTTGTCAATTTAAAAAAAATACGCATCGTGCTGTGCTGTTTGTGTTTACTTGAGTGCATTCGCGCGCTCTCGCTTTCTCCACTTTACAATTTTTTTTGTTATTATTTATCTATTTCTGAGAGTTTATCTTATTTTTAATTTGTTTATTTAAATGAAGTCGACCAGTTGCCTGCCCTTCCTTCCATTATCCGTCACCGAGACAAACTGAACAATGTTCTGAGGTCGACCTTGTAAAGATAAGGATTCAGGTCTGGTCTGCTGTTTACCTTTGCTCCTGCGCGCACTGCACTTCTCTCCACATTTATGTGTTTGTTTGTTTGTCTATCTAATGTTTTGGGTTTTTATTTCTAATGAGGTCGACCAGTTGTCTATTTATTATTTTTTTTACTACGCATCAAGCTGCGCTGCTTGTCTTTGCTCCTGTGTGCTCGCGCACACTCGCCTTTTCCACTTATTTTTATTTTTGATTTATTTTTGATTTATTTTGTCAATTTAAAAAAAATACGGCATCGTGCTGTGCTGTTTGTGTTTGATTGAGTGCATTCGCGCGCTCTCGCTTTCTCCACTTTACAATTTTTTTGTTATGATTTATCTATTCTGAGAGTTTATCTTATTTTTTATTTGTTTATTTAAATGAAGTCGACCAGTTGCCTGCCCTTCCTTCCATTATCCGTCACCGAGACAAACTGAACAAAGTTCTGAGGTCGACCTTGTAAAGATAAGGATTCAGGTCTGTCTGCTGTTTACCTTTGCTCCTGCGCGCACTGCCCTTCTCTCCACATTTATGTGTTTGTTTGTTTGTCTATCTAATCTTTTGGGTTTTTATTTCTAATGAGGTAGACCAGTTGTCTATTTATTATTTTTTTTACTACGCATCAATCTGCGCTGCTTGTCTTTGCTCCTGTGTGCTCGCACAGTCTCGCCTTTTCCACTTATTTTTATTTTTGATTTATTTTTGATTTATTTTGCCAATTTAAAAAAAAATACGCATCGTGCTGTGCTGTTTGTGTTTGCTTGAGTGCATTCGCGCGCTCTCGCTTTCTCCACTTTACAATTTTTTGTTATTATTTATATATACTTGAGAGTTTATCTTATTTTTTATTTGTTTATTTAAATGAAGTCGTCCAGTTGTCTGCCCTTCCTTCCATTATCCGTCACCGAGACAAACTGAACAAAGTTCTGAGGTCGACCTTGTAAAGATAAGGATTCAGGTCTGTCTGCTGTTTACGTTTGCTCCTGCCCGCACTGCCCTTCTCTCCACATTTATGTGTTTGTTTGTTTGTCTATCTAATCTTTTGGGTTTTTATTTCTAATGAGGTCGACCAGTTGTCTATTTATTTTTTTTTCACTACGCATCAAGCTGCGCTGCTTGTCTTTGCTCCTGTGTGCTCGCGCACTCTCGCCTTTTCCACTTATTTTTATTTTTGATTTATTTTTGATTCATTTTGTCAATTTTAAAAAAAAATACGCATCGTGCTGTGCTGTTTGTGTTTGCTTGAGTGCATTCACGCGCTCTCGCTTTCTCCACTTTACAATTTTTTGTTATTATTTATCTATTCCTGAGAGTTTATCTTATTTTTTATTTGTTTATTTAAATGAAGTCGACCAGTTGCCTGCCCTGCCTTCCATTATCCGTCACCGAGACAACCTGAACAAAGTTCTGAGGTCGACCTTGTAAAGATAAGGATTCAGGTCTGTCTGCTGTTTACCTTTGCTCCTGCGCGCACTTCCCTTCTCTCCACATTTATGTGTTTGTTTGTTTGTCTATCTAATCTTTTGGGTTTTTATTTCTAATGAGGTCGACCAGTTGTCTATTTATTATTTTTTTTACTACGCATCAAGCTGCGCTGCTTGTCTTTGCTCCTGTGTGCTCGCGCACCTCTCGCCTTTTCCACTTATTTTTATTTTTGATTTATTTTTGATTTATTTTGTCAATTTAAAAAAAAATACGCATCGTGCTGTGCTGTTTGTGTTTGCTTGAGTGCATTCGCGCGCTCTCGCTTTCTCCACTTTACAATTTTTTTGTTATTATTTATCTATTCCTGAGAGTTTATCTTATTTTAAATTTGTTTATTTAAATGAAGTCGACCAGTTGCCTGCCCTTCCTTCCATTATCCGTCACCGAGACAAACTGAACAAAGTTCTGAGGTCGACCTTGTAAAGATAAGGATTCAGGTCTGTCTGCTGTTTACCTTTGCTCCTGCGCGCACTGCACTTCTCTCCATATTTATGTGTTTGTTTGTTTGTCTATCTAATGTTTTGGGTTTTTATTTCTAATGAGGTCGACCAGTTGTCTATTTATTATTTTTTTTACTACGCATCAAGCTGCGCTGCTTGTCTTTGCTCCTGTGTGCTCGCGCACACTCGCCTTTTCCACTTATTCTTATTTTTGATTTATTTTTGATTTATTTTGTCAATTTAAAAAAAATACGCATCGTGCTGTGCTGTTTGTGTTTGATTGATTGCATTCGCGGGCTCTCGCTTTCTCCACTTTACAATTTTTTTGTTATGATTTATCTATTCCTGAGAGTTTATCTTATTTTTTATTTGTTTATTTAAATGAAGTCGACCAGTTGCCTGCCCTTCCTTCCATTATCCGTCACCGAGACAAACTGAACAAAGTTCTGAGGTCGACCTTGTAAAGATAAGGATTCAGGTCTGTCTGCTGTTTACCTTTGCTCCTGCGCGCACTGCCCTTCTCTCCACATTTATGTGTTTGTTTGTTTGTCTATCTAATATTTTGGGTTTTTATTTCTAATGAGGTCGACCAGTTGTCTATTTATTATTTTTTTTACTACGCATCAAGCTGCGCTGCTTGTCTTTGCTCCTGTGTGCTCGCACACTCTCGCCTTTTCCACTTATTTTTATTTTTGATTTATTTTTGATTTATTTTGTCAATTTAAAAAAATACGCATCGTGCTGTGCTGTTTGTGTTTGCTTGAGTGCATTCGCGCGCTCTCGCTTTCTCCACTTTACAATTTTTTTGTTATTATTTATATATTCTTTGAGTGTTTATCTTATTTTTTATTTGTTTATTTAAATGAAATCGTCCAGTTGTCTGCCCTTCCTTCCATTATCCGTCACCGAGACAAACTGAACAAAGTTCTGAGGTCGACCTTGTAAAGATAAGGATTCAGGTCTGTCTGCTGTTTACCTTTGCTCCTTCCCGCACTGCCCTTCTCTCCACATTTATGTGTTTGTTTGTTTGTCTATCTAATCGTTTGGGTTTTTATTTCTAATGAGGTCGACCAGTTGTCTATTTATTATTTTTTTTACTACGCATCAAGCTGCGCTGCTTGTCTTTGCTCCTGTGTGCTCGCGCACTCTCGCCTTTTTCACTTATTTTTATTTTTGATTTATTTTGATTTATTTTGTCAATTTTAAAAAAATGCGCATCGTGCTGTGCTGTTTGTGTTTGCTTGAGTGCATTCGCGCGCTCTCGCTTTCTCCACTTTACAATTTTTTTGTTATTATTTATCTATTCCTGAGAGTTTATCTTATTTTTTATTTGTTTATTTAAATGAAGTCGACCAGCTTGCCTGCCCTTCCTTCCATTATCCGTCACCGAGACAAACTGAACAAAGTTCTGAGGTCGACCTTGTAAAGATAAGGAATCAGGTCTGTCTGCTGTTTACCTTTGATCTTGCGCGCACTGCCCTTCTCTCCACATTTATGTGTTTGTTTGTCTATCTCATCTTTTGGGTTTTTATTTCTAATGAGGTCGACCAGTTGTCTATTTATTATTTTTTTTACTACGCATCAAGCTGCGCTGCTTGTCTTTGCTCCTGTGTGCTCGCGCACTCTCGCCTTTTCCACTTATTTTTATTTTTGATTTATTTTTGATTTATTTTGTCAATTTAAAAAAAATACGCATCGTGCTGTGCTGTTTGTGTTTGCTTGAGTGCATTCGCGCGCTCTCGCTTTCTCCACTTTACAATTTTTTTGTTATTATTTATCTATTCCTGAGAGTTTATCTTATTTTTTATTTGTTTATTTAAATGAAGTCGACCAGTTGCCTGCCCTTCCTTCCATTATCCGTCACCGAGACAAACTGAACAAAGTTCTGAGGTCGACCTTTTAAAGATAAGGAATCAGGTCTGTCTGCTGTTTACCTTTGCTCCTGCGCACACTGCCCTTCTCTCCACATTTATGTGTTTGTTTGTTTGTCTATCTAATCTTTTGGGTTTTTATTTCTAATGAGGTCGACCAGTTGTCTATTTATTTTTTTTTCACTACGCATCAAGCTGCGCTGCTTGTCTTTGCTCCTGTGTGCTCGCGCACTCTCGCCTTTTCCACTTATTTTTATTTTTGATTTATTTTTGATTCATTTTGTCAATTTTAAAAAAAAATACGCATCGTGCTGTGCTGTTTGTGTTTGCTTGAGTGCATTCGCGCGCTCTCGCTTTCTCCACTTTACAATTTTTTTGTTATTATTTATCTATTCCTGAGAGTTTATCTTATTTTTTATTTGTTTATTTAAATGAAGTCGACCAGTTGCCTGCCCTTCCTTCCATTATCCGTCACCGAGACAAACTGAACAAAGTTCTGAGGTCGACCTTGTAAAGATAAGGATTCAGGTCTGTCTGCTGTTTACCTTTGCTCCTGCGCGCACTGCCCTTCTCTCCACATTTATGTGTTTGTTTGTTTGTCTATCTAATCTTTTGGGTTTTTATTTCTAATGAGGTCGACCAGTTGTCTATTTATTATTTTTTTTACTACGCATCAAGCTGCGCTGCTTGTCTTTGCTCCTGTGTGCTCGCGCACTCTCGCCTTTTCCACTTATTTTTATTTTTGATTTATTTTTGATTTATTTTGTCAATTTTAAAAAAAATACGCATCGTGCTGTGCTGTTTGTGTTTGCTTGAGTGCATTCGCGCGCTCTCGCTTTCTCCACTTTACAATTTTTTGTTATTATTTATCTATTCCTGAGAGTTTATCTTATTTTTAATTTGTTTATTTAAATGAAGTCGACCAGTTGCCTGCCCTTCCTTCCATTATCCGTCACCGAGAAAAACTGAACAAAGTTCTGAGGTCGACCTTGTAAAGATAAGGATTCAGGTCTGTCTGCTGTTTACCTTTGCTCCTGCGCGCACTGCACTTCTCTCCACATTTATGTGTTTGTTTGTTTGTCTATCTAATGTTTTGGGTTTTTATTCTAATGAGGTCGACCAGTTGTCTATTTATTATTTTTTATACTACGCATCAAGCTGCGCTGCTTGTCTTTGCTCCTGTGTGCTCGCGCACTCTCGCCTTTTCCACTTATTTTTATTTTTGATTTATTTTTGATTTATTTTGTCAATTTAAAAAAAATACGCATCGTGCTGTGCTGTTTGTGTTTGCTTGAGTGCATTCGCTCGCTCTCGCTTTCTCCACTTTACAATTTTTTTGTTATTATTTATCTATTCCTGAGAGTGTATCTTATTTTTTATTTGTTTATTTAAATGAAGTCGACCAGTTGCCTGCCCTTCCTTCCATTATCCGTCACCGAGACAAACTGAACAAAGTTCTGAGGTCGACCTTGTAAAGATAAGGATTCAGGTCTGTCTGCTGTTTACCTTTGCTCCTGTGCGCACTGCCCTTCTCTCCACATTTATGTGTTTGTTTGTTTGTCTTTCTAATCTTTTGGGGTTTTATTTCTAATGAGGTCGACCAGTTGTCTATTTATTATTTTTTTTACTACGCATCAAGCTGCGCTGCTTGTCTTTGCTCCTGTGCGCTCGCGCACTGTCGCCTTTTCCACTTATTTTTATTTTGATTTATTTTTGATTTATTTTGTCAATTTAAAAAAAATACGCATCGTACTGTGCTGTTTGTGTTTGCTTGAGTGCATTCGCGTACTCTCGCTTTCTCCACTTTACAATTTTTTTGTTATTATTTATCTATTCCTGAGAGTTTATCTTATTATTTATTTGTTTATTTAAATGAAGTCGACCAGTTGCCTGCCCTTCCTTCCATTTCCGTCACCGAGACAAACTGAACAAAGTTCTGAGGTCGACCTTGTAAAGATAAGGATTCAGGTCTGTCTGCTGTTTACTTTTGCTCCTGCGCGCACTGCCCTTCTCTCCACATTTATGTGTTTGTTTGTTTGTCTATCTAATCTTTTGGGTTTTTATTTCTAATGAGGTCGACCAGTTGTCTATTTATTATTTTTTTTACTACGCATCAAGCTGCGCTGCTTGTCTTTGCTCCTGTGTGCTCGCGCACACTCGCCTTTTCCACTTATTTTTATTTTTGATTTATTTTTGATTTATTTTGTCAATTTAAAAAAAAATACGCATCGTGCTGTGCTGTTTGTGTTTGATTGAGTGCATTCACGCGCTCTCCCTTTCTCCACTTTACAATTTTTTTGTTATGATTTATCTATTCCTGAGAGTTTATCTTATTTTTTATTTGTTTATTTAAATGAAGTCGACCAGTTCCCTGCCCTTCCTTCCATTATCCGTCACCGAGACAAACTGAACAAAGTTCTGAGGTCGACCTTGTAAAGATAAGGATTCAGGTCTGTCTGCTGTTTACCTTTGCTCCTGCGCGCACTGCCCTTCTCTCCACATTTATGTGTTTGTTTGTTTGTCTATCTAATCTTTTGGTTTTTATTTCTAATGAGGTCGACCAGTTGTCTATTTATTATTTTTTTTACTACGCATCAAGCTGCGCTGCTTGTCTTTGCTCCTGTGTGCTCGCACACTCTCGCCTTTTCCACTTATTTTTATTTTGATTTATTTTTGATTTATTTTGTCAATTTAAAAAAAAATACGCATCGTGCTGTGCTGTTTGTGTTTGCTTGAGTGCATTCGCGCGCTCTCGCTTTCTCCACTTTACAATTTTTTTGTTATTATTTATCTATTCCTGAGAGTTTATCTTATTTTTTATTTTTTATTTGTTTATTTAAATGAAGTCGACCAGTTGCCTGCCCTTCCTTCCATTATCCGTCACCGAGACAAACTGCACAAAGATCTGAGGTCGACCTTGTAAAGATGAGGATTCAGGTCTGTCTGCTGTTTACCTTTGCTCCTGCCCGCACTGCCCTTCTCTCCACATTTATGTGTTTGTTTGTCTATCTTATCTTTTGGGTTTTTATTTCTAATGAGGTCGACCAGTTGTCTATTTATTATTTTTTTTACTACGCATAGAGCTGCGCTGCTTTTCTTTGCTCCTGTGGTCTCGCGCACTCTCGCCTTTTCCACTTATTTTTATTTTTGATTTATTATTGATTTATTTTGTCAATTAAAAAAAATATACGCATCGTGCTGTGCTGTTTGTGTTTGCTTGAGTGCATTCGCGCGCCCTCGCTTTCTCCACTTTACAATTTTTTTGTTATTATTTATCTATTCCTGAGAGTTTATCTTATTTTTTATTTGTTTATTTAAATGAAGTCGACCAGTTGCCTGCCCTTCCTTCCATTATCCGTCACCGAGACAAACTGAACAAAGTTCTGAGGTCGACCTTGTAAAGATAAGGATTCAGGTCTGTCTGCTGTTTACCTTTGCTCCTGCGCGCACTGCCCTTCTCTCCACATTTATGTGTTTGTTTGTTTGTCTATCTAATGTTTTGGGTTTTTATTTCTAATGAGGTCGACCAGTTGTCTATTTATTATTTTTTTTACTACGCATCAAGCTGCGCTGCTTGTCTTTGCTCCTGTGTGCTCGCGCACACTCGCCTTTTCCACTTATTTTTAGTTTTGATTTATTTTTGATTTATTTTGTCAATTTAAAAAAAATACGCATCGTGCTGTGCTGTTTGTGTTTGATTGAGTGCATTCACGCGCTCTCCCTTTCTCCACTTTACAATTTTTTTGTTATGATTTATCTATTCCTGAGAGTTTATCTTATTTTTTATTGTTTATTTAAATGAAGTGGACCAGTTCCTGCCCTTCCTTCCATTATCCGTCACCGAGACAAACTGAACAAAGTTCTGAGGTCGACCTTGTAAAGATAAGGATTCAGGTCTGTCTGCTGTTTACCTTTGCTCCTGCGCGCACTGCCCTTCTCTCCACATTTATGTGTTTGTTTGTTTGTCTATCTAATCTTTTGGGTTTTTATTTCTAATGAGGTCGACCAGTTGTCTATTTATTATTTTTTTTACTACGCATCAAGCTGCGCTGCTTGTCTTTGCTCCTGTGTGCTCGCGCACACTCGCCTTTACCACTTATTTTTATTTTTGATTTTTTTTTATTTATTTTGTCAATTTTAAAAAAAATACGCATTGTGCTGTGCTGTTTGTGTTTGCTTGAGTGCATTCGCGCGCTCTCGCTTTCTCCACTTTACAATTTTTTATGTTATGATTTATCTATTCCTGAGAGTTTATCTTATTTTTTATTTCTTTATTTAAATGAAGTCGACCAGTTGCCTGCAGTTCCTTCCATTATCCGTCACCGAGACAAACTGAACAAAGTTCTGAGGTCGACCTTGTAAAGATAAGGATTCAGGTCTGTCTGCTGTTTACCTTTGCTCCTGCGCGCACTGCCCTTCTCTCCACATTTATGTGTTTGTTTGATTGTCTATCTAATCTTTTGGGTTTTTATTTCTAATGAGGTCGACCAGTTGTCTATTTATTATTTTTTTTACTACGCATCAAGCTGCGCTGCTTGTCTTTGCTCCTGTGTGCTCGCGCACACTCGCCTTTTCCACTTATTTTTATTTTTGATTTATTTTTGATATATTTTGTCAATTTAAAAAAAAATACGCATCGTGCTGTGCTGTTTGTGTTTGATTGAGTGCATTCACGCGCTCTCCCTTTCTCCACTTTACAATTTTTTTGTTATGATTTATCTATTCCTGAGAGTTTATCTTATTTTTTATTTGTTTATTTAAATGAAGTCGACCAGTTCCCTGCCCTTCCTTCCATTATCCGTCACCGAGACAAACTGAACAAAGTTCTGAGGTCGACCTTGTAAAGATAAGGATTCAGGTCTGTCTGCTGTTTACCTTTGCTCCTGCGCGCACTGCCCTTCTATCCACATTTATGTGTTTGTTTGTTTGTCTATCTAATCTTTTGGGTTTTATTTCTAATGAGGTCGACCAGTTGTCTATTTATTATTTTTTTTACTACGCATCAAGCTGCGCTGCTTGTCTTTGCTCCTGTGTGCTCGCACACTCTCGCCTTTTCCACTTATTTTTATTTTTGATTTATTTTTGATTTATTTTGTCAATTTAAAAAAATACGCATCGTGCTGTGCTGTTTGTGTTTGCTTGAGTGCATTCGCGCGCTCTCGCTTTCTCCACTTTACAATTTTTTTGTTATTATTTATCTATTCCTGAGAGTTTATCTTATTTTTTATTTTTTATTTGTTTATTTAAATGAAGTCGACCAGTTGCCTGCCCTTCCTTCCATTATCCGTCACCGAGACAAACTGCACAAAGATCTGAGGTCGACCTTGTAAAGATGAGGATTCAGGTCTGTCTGCTGTTTACCTTTGCTCCTGCCCGCACTGCCCTTCTCTCCACATTTATGTGTTTGTTTGTCTATCTTATCTTTTGGGTTTTTATTTCTAATGAGGTCGACCAGTTGTCTATTTATTATTTTTTTTACTACGCATAGAGCTGCGCTGCTTTTCTTTGCTCCTGTGGGCTCGCGCACTCTCGCCTTTTCCACTTATTTTTATTTTGATTTATTTTTGATTTATTTTGTCAATTTAAAAAAAATATACGCATCGTGCTGTGCTGTTGGTGTTTGCTTGAGTGCATTCGCGCGCTCTCGCTTTCTCCACTTTACAATTTTTTTGTTATTATTTATCTATTCCTGAGAGTTTATCTTATTTTTTATTTGTTTATTTAAATGAAGTCGACCAGTTGCCTGCCCTTCCTTCCATTATCCGTCACCGAGACAAACTGAACAAAGTTCTGAGGTCGACCTTGTAAAGATAAGGATTCAGGTCTGTCTGCTGTTTACCTTTGCTCCTGCGCGCACTGCCCTTCTCTCCACATTTATGTGTTTGTTTGTTTGTCTATCTAATGTTTTGGGTTTTTATTTCTAATGAGGTCGACCAGTTGTCTATTTATTATTTTTTTTACTACGCATCAAGCTGCGCTGCTTGTCTTTGCTCCTGTGTGCTCGCGCACACTCGCCTTTTCCACTTATTTTTATTTTTGATTTATTTTTGATTTATTTTGTCAATTTAAAAAAAATACGCATCCTGCTGTGCGGTTTGTGTTTGATTGAGTGCATTCACGCGCTCTCCCTTTCTCCACTTTACAATTTTTTTGTTATGATTTATCTATTCCTGAGAGTTTATCTTATTTTTTATTTGTTTATTTAAATGAAGTCGACCAGTTCCCTGCCCTTCCTTCCATTATCCGTCACCGAGACAAACTGAACAAAGTTCTGAGGTCGACCTTGTAAAGATAAGGATTCAGGTCTGTCTGCTGTTTACCTTTGCTCCTGCGCGCACTGCCCTTCTCTCCACATTTATGTGTTTGTTTGTTTGTCTATCTAATCTTTTGGGTTTTTATTTCTAATGAGGTCGACCAGTTGTCTATTTATTATTTTTTTTACTACGCATCAAGCTGCGCTGCTTGTCTTTGCTCCTGTGTGCTCGCGCACACTCGCCTTTACCACTTATTTTTATTTTGATTTTTTTTTATTTATTTTGTCAATTTTAAAAAAAATACGCATTGTGCTGTGCTGTTTGTGTTTGCTTGAGTGCATTCGCGCGCTCTCGCTTTCTCCACTTTACAATTTTTTATGTTATGATTTATCTATTCCTGAGAGTTTATCTTATTTTTTATTTCTTTATTTAAATGAAGTCGACCAGTTGCCTGCAGTTCCTTCCATTATCCGTCACCGAGACAAACTGAACAAAGTTCTGAGGTCGACCTTGTAAAGATAAGGATTCAGGTCTGTCTGCTGTTTACCTTTGCTCCTGCGCGCACTGCCCTTCTCTCCACATTTATGTGTTTGTTTGTTTGTCTATCTAATCTTTTGGGTTTTTATTTCTAATGAGGTCGACCAGTTGTCTATTTATTATTTTTTTTACTACGCATCAAGCTGCGCTGCTTGTCTTTGCTCCTGTGTGCTCGCACACACTCGCCTTTTCCACTTATTTTTATTTTTGATTTATTTTTTATTTATTTTGTCAATTTAAAAAAAATACGCATCGTGCTGTGCTGTTTGTGTTTGCTTGAGTGCATTCGCGCGCTCTCGCTTTCTCCACTTTACAATTTTTTTGTTATTATTTATCTATTCCTGAGAGTTTATCTTATTTTTTATTTTTTATTTGTTTATTTAAATGAAGTCGACCAGTTGCCTGCCCTTCCTTCCATTATCCGTCACCGAGACAAACTGCACAAAGATCTGAGGTCGACCTTGTAAAGATGAGGATTCAGGTCTGTCTGCTGTTTACCTTTGCTCCTGCCCGCACTGCCCTTCTCTCCACATTTATGTGTTTGTTTGTCTATCTTATCTTTTGGGTTTTTATTTCTAATGAGGTCGACCAGTTGTCTATTTATTATTTTTTTTACTACGCATAGAGCTGCGCTGCTTTTCTTTGCTCCTGTGGTCTCGCGCACTCTCGCCTTTTCACTTATTTTTATTTTTGATTTATTTTTGATTTATTTTGTCAATTTAAAAAAAATATACGCATCGTGCTGTGCTGTTTGTGTTTGCTTGAGTGCATTCGCGCGCCCTCGCTTTCTCCACTTTACAATTTTTTGTTATTATTTATCTATTCCTGAGAGTTTATCTTTTTTTATTTGTTTATTTAAATGAAGTCGACCAGTTGCCTGCCCTTCCTTCCATTATCCGTCACCGAGACAAACTGAACAAAGTTCTGAGGTCGACCTTGTAAAGATAAGGATTCAGGTCTGTCTGCTGTTTACCTTTGCTCCTGCGCGCACTGCCCTTCTCTCCACATTTATGTGTTTGTTTGTTTGTCTATCTAATGTTTTGGGTTTTTATTTCTAATGAGGTCGACCAGTTGTCTATTTATTATTTTTTTTACTACGCATCAAGCTGCGCTGCTTGTCTTTGCTCCTGTGTGCTCGCGCACACTCGCCTTTTCCACTTATTTTTATTTTTGATTTATTTTTGATTTATTTTGTCAATTTAAAAAAAATACGCATCGTGCTGTGCTGTTTGTGTTTGATTGAGTGCATTCACGCGCTCTCCCTTTCTCCACTTTTCAATTTTTTTGTTATGATTTATCTATTCCTGAGAGTTTATCTTATTTTTATTTGTTTATTTAAATGAAGTGGACCAGTTCCCTGCCCTTCCTTCCATTATCCGTCACCGAGACAAACTGAACAAAGTTCTGAGGTCGACCTTGTAAAGATAAGGATTCAGGTCTGTCTGCTGTTTACCTTTGCTCCTGCGCGCACTGCCCTTCTCTCCACATTTATGTGTTTGTTTGTTTGTCTATCTAATCTTTTGGCTTTTTATTTCTAATGAGGTCGACCAGTTGTCTATTTATTATTTTTTTTACTACGCATCAAGCTGCGCTGCTTGTCTTTGCTCCTGTGTGCTCGCGCACACTCGCCTTTTCCACTTATTTTTATTTTTGATTTATTTTTGATTTATTTTGTCAATTTTAAAAAAAATACGCATCGTGCTGTGCTGTTTGTGTTTGCTTGAGGGCATTCGCGCGCTCTCGCTTTCTCCACTTTACAATTTTTTTGTTATGATTTATCTATTCTGAGAGTTTATCTTATTTTTATTTCTTTATTTAAATGAAGTCGACCAGTTGCCTGCAGTTCCTTCCATTATCCGTCACCGAGACAAACTGAACAAAGTTCTGAGGTCGACCTTGTAAAGATAAGGATTCAGGTCTGTCTGCTGTTTACCTTTGCTCCTGCGCGCACTGCCCTTCTCTCCACATTTATGTGTTTGTTTGTTTGTCTATCTAATCTTTTGGGTTTTTATTTCTAATGAGGTCGACCAGTTGTCTATTTATTATTTTTTTTACTACGCATCAAGCTGCGCTGCTTGCCTTTGCTCCTGTGTGCTCGCGCAAACTCGCCTTTTCCACTTATTTTTAGTTTTGATTTATTTTTGATTTATTTTGTCAATTTTAAAAAAAATACGCATCGTGCTGTGCTGTTTGTGTTTGCTTGAGTGCATTCGCGCGCTCTCGCTTTCTCCACTTTACAATTTTTTTGTTATTATTTATCTATTCCTGAGAGTTTATCTTATTTTTTATTTGTTTATTTAAATGAAGTCGACCAGTTGCCTGCCCTTCCTTCCATTATCCGTCACCGAGACAAACTGAACAAAGTTCTGAGGTCGACCTTGTAAATATAAGGATTCAGGTCTGTCTGCTGTTTACCTTTGCTCCTGCGCGCACTGCCCTTCTCTCCACATTTATGTGTTTGTTTGTTTGTCTATCTAATCTTTTGGGTTTTTATTTCTAATGAGGTCGACCAGTTGTCTATTTATTATTTTTTTTACTACGCATCAAGCTGCGCTGCTTGTCTTTGCTCCTGTGTGCTCGCGCACTCTCGCCTTTTCCACTTATTTTTATTTTTGATTTATTTTTGATTTATTTTGTCAATTAAAAAAAAATACGCATCGTGCTGTGCTGTTTGTGTTTACTTGAGTGCATTCGCGTGCTCTCGCTTTCTCCACTTTACAATTTTTTTGTTATTATTTATCTATTCCTGAGAGTTTATCTTATTTTTAATTTGTTTATTTAAATGAAGTCGACCAGTTGCCTGCCCTTCCTTCCATTATCCGTCACCGAGACAAACTGAACAAAGTTCTGAGGTCGACCTTGTAAGATAAGGATTCAGGTCTGTCTGCTGTTTACCTTTGCTCCTGCGCGCACTGCCCTTCTCTCCACATTTATGTGTTTGTTTGTTTGTCTATCTAATCTTTTGGGTTTTTATTTCTAATGAGGTCGACCAGTTGTCTATTTATTATTTTTTTTACTACGCATCAAGCTGCACTGCTTGTCTTTGCTCCTGTGTGCTCGCGCACTCACGCCTTTTCCACTTATTTTTATTTTTGATTTATTTTTGATTTATTTTGTCAATTTAAAAAAATACGCATCGTGCTGTGCTGTTTGTGTTTGCTTGAGTGCATTCGCGCGCTCTCGCTTTCTCCACTTTACAATTTTTTTGTTATTATTTATCTATTCCTGAGAGTTTATCTTATTTTTTATTTGTTTATTTAAATGAAGTCGACCAGTTGCCTGCCCTTCCTTCCATTATCCGTCACCGAGACAAACTGAACAAAGTTCTGAGGTCGACCTTGTAAAGATAAGGAATCAGGTCTGTCTGCTGTTTCCCTTTGATCTTGCGGGCACTGCCCTTCTCTCCAGATTTATGTGTTTGTTTGTTTGTCTATCTCATCTTTTGGGTGTTTATTTCTAATGAGGTCGACCAGTTGTCTATTTATTATTTTTTTTACTACGCATCAAGCTGCGCTGCTTGTCTTTGCTCCTGTGTGCTCGCGCACTCTCGCCTTTTCCACTTATTTTTATTTTTGATTTATTTTTGATTTATTTTGTCAATTTTAAAAAAAAATACGCATCGTGCTGTGCTGTTTGTGTTTGCTTGAGTGCATTCGCGCGTTCTCGCTTTTTGCACGTTACAATTTTTTGTTATTATTTATCTATTCCTGAGAGTTTATCTTATTTTTTATTTGTTTATTTAAATGAAGTCGACCAGTTGCCTGCCCTTCCTTCCATTATCCGTCACCGAGACAAACTGAACAAAGTTCTGAGGTCGACCTTGTAAAGATAAGGATTCAGGTCTGTCTGCTGTTTACCTTTGCTCCTGCGCGCACTGCCCTTCTCTCCACATTTATGTGTTTGTTTGTTTGTCTATCAAATCTTTTGGGTTTTTATTTCTAATGAGGTCAACCAGTTGTCTATTTATTATTTTTTTTACTACGCACCAAGCTGCGCTGCTTGTCTTTGCTCCTGTGTGCTCGCGCACTCTCGCCTTTTCCACTTATTTTTATTTTTGATTTATTTTTGATTTATTTTGTCAATTTAAAAAAATACGCATCGTGCTGTGCTGTTTGTGTTTGCTTGAGTGCATTCGCGCGCTCTCGCTTTCTCCACTTTACAATTTTTTTGTTATTATTTATCTATTCCTGAGAGTTTATCTTATTTTTTATTTGTTTATTTAAATGAAGTCGACCAGTTGCCTGCCCTTCCTTCCATTATCCGTCACCGAGATAAACTGAACAAAGTTCTGAGGTCCACCTTGTAAAGATAAGGAATCAGGTCTGTCTGCTGTTTACCTTTGCTCCTGCGCACACTGCCCTTCTCTCCACATTTATGTGTTTGTTTGTTTGTCTATCTCATCTTTTGGGTGTTTATTTCTAATGAGGTCGACCAGTTGTCTATTTATTATTTTTTTTACTACGCATCAAGCTGCGCTGCTTGTCTTTGCTCCTGTGTGCTCGCGCACTCTCGCCTTTTCCACTTATTTTTATTTTTGATTTATTTTTGATTTATTTTGTCAATTTTAAAAAAAAATACGCATCGTGCTGTGCTGTTTGTGTTTGCTTGAGTGCATTCGCGCATTCTCGCTTTCTGCACGTTACAATTTTTTGTTATTATTTATCTATTCCTGAGAGTTTATCTTATTTTTTATTTGTTTATTTAAATGAAGTCGACCAGTTGCCTGCCCTTCCTTCCATTATCCGTCACCGAGACAAACTGAACAAAGTTCTGAGGTCGACCTTGTAAAGATAAGGATTCAGGTCTGTCTGCTGTTTACCTTTGCTCCTGCGCGCACTGCCCTTCTCTCCACATTTATGTGTTTGTTTGTTTGTCTATCAAATCTTTTGGGTTTTTAATTCTAATGAGGTCAACCAGTTGTCTATTTATTATTTTTTTTACTACGCACCAAGCTGCGCTGCTTGTCTTTGCTCCTGTGTGCTCGCGCACTCTCGCCTTTTCCACTTATTTTTATTTTTGATTTATTTTTGATTTATTTTGTCAATTTAAAAAAAAATACGCATCGTGCTGTGCTGTTTGTGTTTGCTTGAGTGCATTCGCGCGCTCTCGCTTTCTCCACTTTACAATTTTTTTGTTATTATTTATCTATTCCTGAGAGTTTATCTTATTTTTTATTTGTTTATTTAAATGAAGTCGACCAGTTGCCTGCCCTTCCTTCCATTATCCGTCACCGAGACAAACTGAACAAAGTTCTGAGGTCGACCTTGTAAAGATAAGGATTCAGGTCTGTCTGCTGTTTACCTTTGCTCCTGCGCGCACTGCCCTTCTCTCCACATTTATGTGTTTGTTTGTTTGTCTATCAAATCTTTTGTGTTTTTATTTCTAATGAGGTCAACCAGTTGTCTATTTATTATTTTTTTTACTACGCACCAAGCTGCGCTGCTTGTCTTTGCTCCTGTGTGCTCGCGCACTCTCGCCTTTTCCACTTATTTTTATTTTTGATTTATTTTTGATTTATTTTGTCAATTTAAAAAAAAATACGCATCGTGCTGTGCTGTTTGTGTTTGCTTGAGTGCATTCGCGCGCTCTCGCTTTCTCCACTTTACAATTTTTTTGTTATTATTTATCTATTCCTGAGAGTTTATCTTATTTTTTATTTGTTTATTTAAATGAAGTCGACCAGTTGCCTGCCCTTCCTTCCATTATCCGTCACCGAGATAAACTGAACAAAGTTCTGAGGTCGACCTTGTAAAGATAAGGAATCAGGTCTGTCTGCTGTTTACCTTTGCTCCTGCGCACACTGCCCTTCTCTCCACATTTATGTGTTTGTTTGTTTGTCTATCTAATCTTTTGGGTTTTTATTTCTAATGAGGTCGACCAGTTGTCTATTTATTTTTTTTTCACTACGCATCAAGCTGCGCTGCTTGTCTTTGCTCCTGTGTGCTCGCGCACTCTCGCCTTTTCCACTTATTTTTATTTTTGATTTATTTTTGATTCATTTTGTCAATTTTAAAAAAAATACGCATCGTGCTGTGCTGTTTGTGTTTGCTTGAGTGCATTCGCGCGCTCTCGCTTTCTCCACTTTACAATTTTTTTGTTATTATTTATCTATTCCTGAGAGTTTATCTTATTTTTTATTTGTTATTTAAATGAAGTCGACCAGTTGCCTGCCCTGCCTTCCATTATCCGTCACCGAGACAACCTGAACAAAGTTCTGAGGTCGACCTTGTAAAGATAAGGATTCAGGTCTGTCTGCTGTTTACCTTTGCTCCTGCGCGCACTGCCCTTCTCTCCACATTTATGTGTTTGTTTGTTTGTCTATCTCATCTTTTGGGTTTTTATTTCTAATGAGGTCGACCAGTTGTCTATTTATTATTTTTTTTACTACGCATCAAGCTGCGCTGCTTGTCTTTGCTCCTGTGTGCTCGCGCACTCTCGCCTTTTCCACTTATTTTTATTTTTGATTTATTTTTGATTTATTTTGTCAATTTAAAAAAAAATACGCATCGTGCTGTGCTGTTTGTGTTTGCTTGAGTGCATTCGCGCGCTCTCCGCTTTCTCCACTTTACAATTTTTTTGTTATTATTTATCTATTCCTGAGAGTTTATCTTATTTTTAATTTGTTTATTTAAATGAAGTCGACCAGTTGCCTGCCCTTCCTTCCATTATCCGTCACCGAGACAAACTGAACAAAGTTCTGAGGTCGACCTTGTAAAGATAAGGATTCAGGTCTGTCTGCTGTTTACCTTTGCTCCTGCGCGCACTGCACTTCTCTCCATATTTATGTGTTTGTTTGTTTGTCTATCTAATGTTTTGGGTTTTTATTTCTAATGAGGTCGACCAGTTGTCTATTTATTATTTTTTTTACTACGCATCAAGCTGCGCTGCTTGTCTTTGCTCCTGTGTGCTCGCGCACACTCGCCTTTTCCACTTATTCTTATTTTTGATTTATTTTTGATTTATTTTGTCAATTTAAAAAAAAATACGCATCGTGCTGTGCTGTTTGTGTTTGATTGATTGCATTCGCGGGCTCTCGCTTTCTCCACTTTACAATTTTTTTGTTATGATTTATCTATTCCTGAGAGTTTATCTTATTTTTTATTTGTTTATTTAAATGAAGTCGACCAGTTGCCTGCCCTTCCTTCCATTATCCGTCACCGAGACAAACTGAACAAAGTTCTGAGGTCGACCTTGTAAAGATAAGGATTCAGGTCTGTCTGCTGTTTACCTTTGCTCCTGCGCGCACTGCCCTTCTCTCCACATTTATGTGTTTGTTTGTTTGTCTATCTAATCTTTTGGGTTTTTATTTCTAATGAGGTCGACCAGTTGTCTATTTATTATTTTTTTTACTACGCATCAAGCTGCGCTGCTTGTCTTTGCTCCTGTGTGCTCGCACACTCTCGCCTTTTCCACTTATTTTTATTTTTGATTTATTTTGTCAATTTAAAAAAAATACGCATCGTGCTGTGCTGTTTGTGTTTGCTTGAGTGCATTCGCGCGCTCTCGCTTTCTCCACTTTACAATTTTTTTGTTATTATTTATATATTCTTGAGTGTTTATCTTATTTTTTATTTGTTTATTTAAATGAAATCGTCCAGTTGTCTGCCCTTCCTTCCATTATCCGTCACCGAGACAAACTGAACAAAGTTCTGAGGTCGACCTTGTAAAGATAAGGATTCAGGTCTGTCTGCTGTTTACCTTTGCTCCTTCCCGCACTGCCCTTCTCTCCACATTTATGTGTTTGTTTGTTTGTCTATCTAATCTTTTGGGTTTTTATTTCTAATGAGGTCGACCAGTTGTCTATTTATTATTTTTTTTACTACGAATCAAGCTCCGCTGCTTGTCTTTGCTCCTGTGTGCTCGCGCACTCTCGCCTTTTCCACTTATTTTTATTTTTGATTTATTTTTGA
>NW_025959902.1:0-82744 GCF_023159225.1 Perognathus longimembris pacificus | reverse complement strand
AGCTCCATTATTTATTTATTTGTTTTGTTTTTTTGCCAGTCCTGGGGCTTGAACTCAGGGCCTCAGCACTGTCCCTGGCTTCTTTTTTCTCAAGGCTAGTACTCTACCTCTTTTTTTTTATTAATTAAATTTTGTTGACAAGGTGTTGTGCAAAAGGGGTACAGTTACATAATAGAGCAATGAGTACATTTTTTGTGATATCTTACACCCACATTTTTCTTTCCCTTCCCTAGATCAGGTAGGCATATATACAATACCCAGTGTACCAAAAACATATACAGTAGCCACTTGGCATACACCAAAGGAAATTCATCTAGAACTTTAAATATAACATCAAAAATAGAGTTTGCTTATGCTTGTCTCATATGATCATACATACATAGCTTTTGAGCTATTGTAATCCACTGAGAGGTCTATTTTAGACCTTTTTATGTTTAGTAGTTGTTTGGTTTTAGTTACATAATGTAAGGTCGCTGACCCAAACCTGTGGGAAATACCATTTGACAAGAAGTTTTTTGTTTCACAGAACTGGTCTCTACTGTTCCCCCACCCCCACCCCACCCTGACAGTCATATATCAAGGAGACTATGCCCCTTTGTTCTCTGTGTTCTAGGCTTGTCTCGCTCAACATTATTTGTTCAAGTTCTGACCATTTCCCTGCGAATACCAATATTTTATCATTTCTAATCGCTATGTAGTATTCCATTGTGTATAGATACCACATTTTTTAGATCCATTCATCTGTAGAGGAGCATCTGGGTTGTTTCCAACCAAGATTTGTCCAGGGCCTGCTTGTTTAGCGAGGCATTTTAACATACCAATTGACCTTTTGGATAACTTCAGTGAAGGAAGGGGAGGGGGAGGAGGGGAGAGGTCACCTGAAACTGAACTGGCCTGTCTTTTATCCAATTTTAAACAACAGTACTTTATTTTACACTGCCAGGACCAGCCAAATGTTTGAACCAAGCCCACAGCCACCTCTTTAGCCAGATTGCTAGAGGACCAAACCGGGCCTGCAACTGACTGTACCCCACCACTTGCCGCCGCACAGGGAGGGGGACATAGCAGGCCTGTGACAGGGCCCAGCCAGAGGCTGGAACTTTTATTCCCCCAAAGATGTCCAAATGAACAACAAAAACATGGAAAACAATGATCCACATTGAAAACTGCTACCAGGTTTAAAAACAGGACAAGACAAAAACCAAAGGCTGAGTCGGGGCCTAGTGAGCCCCCAGCTCACCCTTACCAGGACTCCAATTCTTCCCAGGTGGGCCTGCCACTCCTGTTAGGAAAATGGAGAATGGAAAAGGAATAAGCCACACATTATCAACAACAGGCAAGGACTGTTTATTGAGGAACAGCAAGGGGCACACACCTTCCCACAGGACTGGAGATTGTGACAGGCTTTGAATTTGGGGGTGGGCTTATATAGGGTTTAACAAGAAAAAGGAGCTTGGTGGCCAAGGGCAATGTCCTTGGCCAACCCCACAGTGGAATGATCCACCTGGGGTGAGAGGCTATTGTCCCCTGGGGACTGAGGGTGGTGTACTTGGCCAGGCCCAGGTTGGAATAACCTGCCTTTGGACAAGCATGTGGTTAAGCCTGTTCATGTGCACACATTGTCTTGCTTGACCTGAAGGAATAAGGCAGGAATCAATCCTTCAGCTCCCACTCAGCAAGCCAGATTCTCTGACCCATGTTGGTAGTCAGACAACACAAAAAGACAGATAAGACAGACAAGGGGCCACACACAGCACACATTACTTCTCAAAGAAGTCCCAGGAGGCACATGGGTGACAGCCCATCCTAGCTTCAGACTCAGGAAGGAACACTACATCCAGCATTCCACTGAGTCTCAGCAGATGAAGGCCTGCTCAAACTCACCTCCAGAGGGTTTCCAAATGACTCTTGTCTATGTGGGTGCTCTGCAAGCAGACACTTGAGGGAGGCTTGGGGAACATCAGGGCTAGAGAACATCTCTTAGTGGCAGTGGCCTGAGGGCCAAGGCATTCACCTACAAGAGAATTTCCCAGGGGCCAAGACCCGATGCCATTCAGATGCATCATCTTGCTGGGGCCTCCAAATGTAATAACCTCTGAGTGGAGAAATTCACAGAGGCATGGCCAAAGGTGACAATGGAGCCTTTATTAGCTGGCCAGCAACTGCACTGTCCCAAGGACTAAGAGCGGCACTGACTTTCAATGGGGCAGGATTTATAAAAGCTAGAACCACACACAGGTGGTGGTTAAGCAAGCAATCTGATTTACAGAGGCTTAGAGGCAGGGATATTCTTCAGATGCTGAGCCTTAAAGATAGTCAGAACCAGACAGAAAACATGTTCCTGACACAGCTGGAGACTAAAGATTTGGGCCTGGAAGTAGGGTTCAACAAGAAACAGAATGCTGGGTTTTCACAGGGACACTGGTCTCCGGCTACCATAGGTGTCCAATGAACATGTACAGGTTGAATAAATGGAGGAATGAATGAACTTTCCATAATTATTTGGTGATGAAACAGAGCAGGGACTTTAAGGGGATCTAAGTGCGACTTCAGGAGGGATAAGACATGAGAGGGGACTATGGTCAGAGATTGGAAGAAAAGCGAGCACACACCATTAATAACATTTCCCAGGTGAATTTATTAACTCAACACTCCCCCAGATAAGGGAGGGCTTTGGTGAGAGGAAGAAAACATCTTCTTGGGGACCTTGCTGGTGAATAGGCCCTCAGAGAGCTTTCTATTTCTTGTGGATGTTCTTATGAGTAGTCAGCAACACGGAGACCAGCAGGGATACGAATTCCTCAAAGCTGACCATCCCATCTACATTTTCATCCAGCTCCTGGAATATTTTGTTGATTGTAGCTGGATCTTTGGTGTTCTAAGAGAAAGAAAAAAGAAGAAACTCTTGAGCTCAAAACCTCCATGTGAGACTCTGGCCCACAGCTCTCTGACTTCTTATTGCTCAGGGCTCAGGCTAGGCAGGCCCAGACATATGAAGCCCCTCAACAGCACAAGACAAGAACAACAAGGCCTACGTGTCATGAGCCATCCTGGAGTCACACAAGGCTTGACCTAGAACATGCTCTACAGCTCACTCACTCACCTCTCCCTTGCCCTGCATCTCTCCACAGTACTTCTAGGGAAACAGATCCCAGGAGAAGAGTAAGCAAAACCAAAGGGATAGAGAGTTCCTGAGAGGGGGCAGCTGAGGCCCTGTGCCACCAATATCCTTGAGAGTTCAAAAGAGGGCAAATATCCACCCCAAAATCCCCCCTCCAGGATCTGCCGTTCATTCCCTCTGCAAGGGAGACCAGGAAGTTGGAGATGAAAGAGCATCACCTACCTTGATGGTGTTTGCAAGTTCCCTTGTAATCAACATCCTCGTCTCATTCTTAGTGAGGGTCTCAGGATCACCTGTCAGAACTGAGTACTTGTGGAAGATGTTGACGATGCCTTCCATGTGATCTTCCAGTGTAAGCATCTTCTCAACTTCACGTTATCCTCTTAAAAGACAATGGAGATCTAGTGGAAACTCCTCACCAACCCGTTCAACATCTACTGCCCCCTCTTTCTGCCTCTAGGGCTTAGAGAAAGCATGAAGTCCTCCACACCTACCCTGTTTGATCCATAGTGACATTGTATGTAGACAGGATAGGGAAGAAAAGGACATGTGACCATGTGTAAAGTCTGAAGAAGGAGGAAAAAACCTTCCAATTGGCCGTGGTGCCCCTACCACCACCACCACCACCACCTCACCCACCAGGCAGGATCCTTTGGAAGTTATCGCTCACTCAAGCTCATCCAGGAAGGGTTCTGGGTTGGCCTGGCTGTTCACTTTCCCCAGGTGATAATCGATCATCGCACCTCCACCTCTCCTAAGTGCTGGTCTGGTCTAAAATTGAGCCCAAACTACAGTGTCATCCCAGAAGTACCAAGGTAAGCACACACCTGTGGTTTCCAACACTGTGAATGCAACATGGCCACCAACATCCACAAGCCCTAGACAAGGAAAGGGTACTTACCACTGAGTGCTCAAGTGTAGAGCTTTAGCTAGAAATCAGCACTCATGATGGATACCTGCCCAAGAGGCTTTTATAAGACAGTGCAGGCTTCAACTTTAACCTTGGGTGGAGAAATCTCTCTCTGATTCATCTTGAG
Source organism: Perognathus longimembris pacificus (assembly GCF_023159225.1). Taxonomy (NCBI): domain Eukaryota; kingdom Metazoa; phylum Chordata; class Mammalia; order Rodentia; family Heteromyidae; genus Perognathus; species Perognathus longimembris. The sequence continues at coordinate 78,586 of NW_025959902.1, read as the reverse complement.
AGAGTTGCCTAGCAGTGCTGGGTTGCTCAAGAGCAGCTTTGAACCTATGGCTTTGACTGTATCAAGAGCCTTTCAGGTTTCAGTTGGCCTGAAGCAAAACTCTACACCACCACCACCCCACACTGAAGTGTTGTGCGTAATTCTGGCACTGACAAGGACAACTGTTTTGCTGGGGGATAAATCGTATTTAAAAGTTATGTAACTAAGTATCAAATCCAACCTTGTCTGCCTTTAAAATCTTTGCCACTACAATTTTCCCCAAAAGTGTCAATGGACATTTTTTTAAATCCTGTTTATCCATCCTGTTTTAGAAATAAGATTTTTGGTAGAGGTGGAATGTCTTGTCTCTATTTCTGATCTTTTCCCCCCAATTTTTCTTAATACATTCAATTCCAAATTGACCTCTTTAATAATTTACGTCCTCGGACTTTTCCAGAAGCACTGTGTGAAAAACACCAGGCTAAGCTCAGGAACAGAAGAACAACAACTAAGAAGAAAAGATGTCCTTCCAGAACTTACAACCAAATGGGTTCAGACACGTTTCTAAGCCATAACACAGAAAAGTCACCCAGTGAAAGAGAGGAAGTGCCAAGGACAGTCAGGATGACCAGCTGATGGCTTGTCCGTGTGAGGCTAGGGCCCATGTCCACCCAGCCCTTGGGCTGGGACCAGGGCTGCTTGCCAGGCCAGTGTGGAGCCCCAGGAGGGCTCTTGGGGCCAGCTCTGGGCCCTTGGGCATCCTTGACCTCTAAAATCTTTGTCTTCATCTGTGGGGTGATTCCACCGGCCTCAATTGTTCCTGGAATTAAGCATAGCCTCAGCTCCTGGTGGAGTTCAACATAGCCTCAGCTCCTAGTGGCTGCAGCAGCCTGAGACCATTAGGAAAGGACCAGGTCCAGAAAGATTGCCCTTTCTAGAACAGGAGCTTCAGTCTCACTCTTAATACAGAAGACCCCCTCCCCCCACCCAATGCTCTTAAATCCCCCAATCTTAACAGCAGGTTATAAAGTAAAAGGTAAACAAAGTACCCTATTTATAGACTACCATGGGGGAGAGGGGAACAGGAAAAAAAAAAAAACACATCCAAGTACGATTTAAAGGAAATAACAGCATGACACAATCCAGTCCACTCTCTCATAGTGTTTTTCCCCTGGGAGGGAACACGGCTGTGTCCTGTGTCACTCCTCCCACTGACCCTGGGCCAAGCCAGTTCATTGGCCTAGTTTCTTTTTCTCCTTTGCATAGTGACTGTATATTTGTTCTTCACAGAGTCATTTGGAGGATTAGATCATAGTAAATGAAAATGGAATATAATATTGCCTGCTATGTATAAAGGTGAATTTTAAACTAGTAGAGTCATTCCCTCACTTTCATTCTGAATGTACCCAGAAAGAAGCCCTTTAAATGTGCACCCAGTTCCACCCCACATTCTCTCCACTCCTGTGCCCAGGCCCACACTGGAGCCATGTGACTAACCAGGAGAATAAATAATGTGAAACATTGTTCAATGTTTTGGCCATCAGGGAAAAGCATAGCGATCAGCATGGCTGGGGAAGGGTTGGAGGCATAGGTAGGCTTTGGGTCAGTGGGTCAGCCCTTCTCACTGGCCACACATCACCTGGGCCTCAGTCCAGCAGTTCAGGAATCAACTTTTCTTATCTAGGGCAGGGGCAGCGAGGTGTGGCCAGGTGAGGGGAGGTAGCTGCCTGCAAGTATGCCAGTTACCTAGGTAACACAGGAACTGACTGGGCGGGGACCATAGACAGGCCAGGGGCATCTGCATGGAGCCCTCCCAGGGTGGACCTTACACAACACAGCTGTCTCTTAGGTCAAAGTCCTTGGTGAGCATGGACCCCAATGGGGAGCAGTGTTTAGAAGAGGATGCTGACGGGTGCTGGAAGTTCATCAGCCCTAGGGCTCTCTCACACAGACTCAAAGAGGGAGCTCCAGCACCCACCGTGTCACCCACCAGTCCTTCAACGAACATGGAATTCTTCATCCACGGAGTAAAAGGGTTGATCACCTGTCCGTAGGGGAGAGTTTGGGATTAGAAGGCTCCTCAGAGGTGATCACCCCGGGCTCAGTCAAGCACACCTAAGAATCAGGGACCGGACATCCCAAAGGGAAGTTGAGTCCACAAACTGAGGGAACAGATTGTCCACATGTGAGAGGCAGAGGGATTCAGTGGGGGCCCGGGATGCTCAGCCAACCTCTAGCTCTCACAGGTGAACACAGGCATGATGAAGGGGCTCTCCACACACCCCCGCCACCCACCGGGAGTGGTAGGATTGTTGACTGGCTCAAAAAGATCATGGGTTGGGGGAAAAGGGAAGTAAATTAACCAACCAGCTTCCTCCCAAATTAGTACCAGGCCCAGCACAGGGACTTGCACACACACACACACACACACACACACACACACACACACACACATACACACGGACAAAGCGCTATGTGAATACTTTCTGTACCTCCTCAGCCCCCTCGCTGTGAGAATTGCCACACTGCTCACCTGTGAAGCAACCTTTCCCAGAGAGGACCATGAGGCCCAGCCAGGGACTGCCTATAAAAGCCAGGGCCAACCTTCTCTGTCAAAGGCTCTGTGGGGCTCTGACTCTGGTAAGTGAACTGCCAGCTCTTCAGGGAGAAGCCTACAAGTTCTTTCTTTTCTCATCTTACCCCACTTTCTTCCAAACCCTCTGCCTAAAGCCTTTCTTAGTTGACCCTGCTCACTTTGTAACTTCCTTCACATCTTCTTACAGCCTTGTGCCCTCAAATGCTTTGCTTGGTGGCATTCTCTACTACACTGCCAGTCATTTTCCATGTGTGTGTGACAGACTCCCCATTCAGTGGCAACCAGTGCTTTATTCTCATTTTTAGTTATTTATTTCATTGATTCCTTATTGTTAGCTTTTTGTGCAGTTGCTGGAGTTTGAAGTCAGAATATTGTACTCTCACTCAGATTTTCCACAAATGGTTAGCACTAAATGTACTATTTTTCTTTTACAGTTAATTAAAGATAGAGTCTTCTAGACATTTCTTCCCAGGCTGCCTTGAAACTCAATCCTCAGAGCACAGCCTCCTGAGTAGCCAAAATGACAGGCATGAGCCACCATCACCGCCCTTACTCTCCTATTTTGGCCTCTCCTTTCTGCCAGAGACCATCTCAAGGAAGCTGGGCAGCCTGTTTCTCTAATTACCCAATCTTTGCTTCTCCATTATTCAGATCGTGCAAGAAGATGGCGAACACAAAATCACAGATGGAAAAACACTTAGACACTGTCAGCAACGTTTTCCATCACTACTCTGTCCACACTTAAAACTGGTACTGTCATGGTGTCTGAGGTGGGGAACCTCCCATCCTTCCAAGAGTCCACCACTCAGAGACAGTCTCAAGTAAAAAGATGGATTTGTGGGGGGAAGTTCTCGATGGACAGGTCCCAGGTTTCAGAAAACATATAACACAAAACAGGACAGTGGCACAAAGACTTACTTCTGGAGGATTTCCAAGTACTGACAAACCAATTCAGCTCCAATGGAGAACTGATTTGGGACTCCATGGGACGAGAGACACAAGACTTGAACATTTGCCATGGCTTAATGGCGCCTGAGCTCGCTTGCCCTAAATAGGGTCAGGTCAGAGGGCAGGGTAATAGGAAGCTCCCAGTTCCAAGCATTTCACAGACAGGTTCAGGAACCTATATGCCATGTACCAGCCCCTGTCTCTTGGGGTTCAGACTCCCATTACCTGGGGATGGGGCTTCCCTTCCTGTAGGAATTCAGGCACACCCATCAAGAATTTGTGCCAGAATTTTTTTTTGGGGGGGGGGCGCCATTATTGTTTGTAAACAATCTTCTTGGGCTTCTGAGCAGAGAGGGCTAGGGAGATAGTGGAGATGGAGTCAGCTTCTGCCCTCTTTCACTGGCCAGATCTGACCTCCATGACCTAATATTACTGCACCAGGTTTGAAAACAAGACAAGGCAAAAACTGAAGGCTGAGTCAGAGCCTAGTGAGCCCACAGCTCAGCCCTACCAGAATTCGAATTCTGCCCAGGGAGCCTGCCAACCCTGTGAGGAAAATGGAGGAGAATGGAAAAGGAATACGCCACATGTGATCAACAACAGGCAAGGACTATTTATTGAGGAACAGCGAGGGGCACACACCTTCCCACAGGACTGGAGATTGTGACAGGCCTTGAATTTGGGGGTGGGCTTATATAGGGTTTAACAAGGAAAAGGAGCTTGGTGGCCAAGGCCAATGTCCTTGGACTGGCCCACAGTGGAATGCTCCACCTGGTGTGAGAGGCTATTGTCCCCTGGGGACTGAGGGTGGTTTCCTTGACCAGGCCCAGGTTGGAATGAGCTGCCTTTGGACAGGTATGTAGTTAAGCCTGTTCAAGTGTACCCATTGTCTACTTGACCTGAGGGAATAAGGCAGGAATCAATCCTTCAACTCCCACTCAACAAGCCAGACTCTCTGACCCATGTTGGTAGTCAGACAACACCAAAAGACAGATAAGACAGACAAGGGGCCACACACAACACAGATTACTTCTCAAAGAAGTCCCAGGCCTGAATCTGGCTTCAGATTCAGGAAGGAACACTACATCCAGCATTCCACTGAGTCTCAGCAGATGAAGGCCTGCTCAAACTCACCTCCAGAGGGTTCCCAAATGATTCTTATCCATGTGGGTGCTCTGCAAGCAGACACTTGAGAGAGGCTTGGGGAACATCAGGGCTAGAGAACATCTCTTAGTGGCAGTCGCCCGAGGGCCAAGGCACTCACCTACCAGGGAAATTCCCAGGGGCCAAGACCCGATGCCATTCAGATGCATCATCTCGCTGGGGCCTCCAAATGTAATAACCTCTGAGTGGAGAAATTCACAGAGGCATGGCCAAAGGTGACAATGGAGCCTTTATTAGCTGGCCAGCAACTGCCTTGTTCCAAGGACTAAGAGCGGCACTGACTTCCAATGGGGCAGGATTCATAAAAGCCAGAACCACACACAGGTTGTGGTTTAGCAAGCAATCTGATTTACAGAGGCTTAGGGGCAGGGATATTCTTCAGATGCTGAGCCTTAAAGATAGTCAGAACCAGGGGCTGGGGATATAGCCTAGTGGCAAGAGTGCCTGCCTCGGATACACGAGGCCCTAGGTTCGATTCCCCAGCACCACATATACAGAAAACGGCCAGAAGCGGCGCTGTGGCTCAAGTGGCAGAGTGCTAGCCTTGAGCGGGAAGAGGCCAGGGACAGTGCTCAGGCCCTGAGTCCAAGGCCCAGGACTGGCCAAAAAAAAAAAAAAAGATAGTCAGAACCAGACAGAAAACATTCTCCTGACAAAGCTGGGGACTAGAGACCTGGGACTGGAAATAGGGTTCAACAAGAAACGGAATGCTGGGTTTTCACAGGGTCACTGGTCTCCGGCTACCATAGGTGTCCAATGAACATGTACAGGTTGAATAAATGGAGGAATGAATGATGAACTTTCCATAAGTATTTGGTGATGAAACAGAGCAGGGGCTTTAAGAGGGTCTAAGTGAGACTTCAGGAGGGATGAGGCATGAGGGGGGACTATTGTCAGAGAATGGAAGAAAAGTGTGCACACACCATGAATAACATTTCCCAGGTGAATGTATTAACTCAACACCCCCCCACACCCAGGCAGGGCTATGGTGAGAGGAAGAAAACATCTTCTTGGAGACCTTGCTAGTGAAAAGGCCCTCTAGAGCTTTCTATTCCTTGACACCAACACGAAGGCCACCCAGTCTAAGAATTTATCAAAGTTGATCAATAGATCTGCATCATCATCCAGCTCCTGGATTATTTTGTCAACTGTTTCTTGATCTTTGGTGTTCTAAGAGAAAGAAAAAAGAAGAAACTCTTGAGCTCAAAACCTCCATGTGAGAGTCTGGCCCACAGCTCTCTGACTTCTTATTGCTCAGGGCTCAGGCTAGGCAGGCCCAGACATATGAAGCCCCTCAACAGCACAAGACAAGAACAACAAGGCCTACGTGTCATGAGCCATCCTGGAGTCACACAAGGCTTGACCTAGAACATGCTCTACAGCTCACTCACTCACCTCTCCCTTGCCCTGCATCTCTCCACAGTACTTCTAGGGAAACAGATCCCAGGAGAAGAGTAAGCAAAACCAAAGGGATGGAGAGTTCCTGAGAGGGGGCAGCTGAGGCCCTGTGCCACCAATATCCTTGAGAGTTCAAAAGAGGGCAAATATCCACCCCAATATCCCCCCTCCAGGATCTGCCGTTCATTCCCTCTGCAAGGGAGACCAGGAAGTTGGAGATGAAAGAGCATCACCTACCTTGATGGTGTTTGCAAGTTCCCTTGTAATCAACATCCTCATCTCATTCTTAGTGAGGGTCTCAGGATCCCCTGTCAGAACTGAGTACTGGTGGAAGATGTTGACGATGCCTTCCATGTGATCTTCCAGTGTAAGCATCTTCTCAACTTCACGTTATCCTCTTAAAAGACAATGGAGATCTAGTGGAAACTCCTCACCAACCCGTTCAACATCTACTGCTCCCTCTTTCTGCCTCTAGGGCTTAGAGAAAGCATGAAGTCCTCCATACCTACTCCGTTTGATCCATGGTGACATTGTATGTAGACAGGATAGGGAAGAAAAGGATATGTGACCATGTGTAAAGACTGAAGAAGGAGGAAAAAAACCTTCCAAATGGCCGTGTTGCCGCCACCACCACCACCACCACCACCTCACCCACCAGGCAGGATCCTTTGGAAGTTATCGCTCACTCAAGCTCATCCAGGAAGGGTTCTGGGTTGGCCTGGCTGTTCACTTTCCCCAGGTGATAATCGATCATCGCACCTCCACCCCTACTAAGTGCTGGTCTGGTCTAAAATTCAGCCCAAACTACTGTGTCAGCCCAGAAATGCCCAGGTAAGCACACATCTGTGGTTTCCAACACTGTGATTGCAACATGGCCACCAACAACCACAAGCCGATGGACCACTGAAGGACCCAGACAAGGAAAGGGTACTTACCACTCAGTGCTCAAGTGTGAAGCTTTAGCTAGAAATCAGCACTCATGATGGATACCGACCCAGGAGGCTTTTATAAGACAGTGCAGGCTTCATCTTTAACCTTGGGTGGAGAAATCTCTCTGTGATTCATCTTGAGAGAGTAGCCTGGCAGTGCTGGGTTGCTCAAGAGCAGCTTTGAACCTGTGGCTTTGACTGTATCAAGAGCCTCTCAGGTTTCAGTTGGCCTGAAGCAAAACCCTACACCACCACCACCCCACACTGAAGTGTCTTGCATAATTCTGGCACTGACAAGGACAAATTTTTGCTGAGGGAGAAATCGCATTTAAAAGTTATGTAACTAAGTATCAAACCCAACATTATCTGCCTTTAAAATCTTTTCAAGTACAATTTTCCCCAAAAGTGTCAATGGACATTTTTTAAAATCCTGTTTATCCATCTTGTTTTAGCAATAAGATTTTTGGTAGAGGTAGAATGTCTTGTCTCTATTTCTGATCTTTTTCCCCCAATCTTTTATTAATACAGTCAATTCCCAATTGACCTCTTTAATAATTTATGTCCTCAGACTTTTCTTCATTCCCCCAGAAGCACTGTGTGAAAAACACCAGGCTAAGCTCAGGAACAGAAGAACAACAACTAAGAAGAAATGATGGCTGTCCTTCCATAACTTACAACCAAATGGGTTCAGACATCTTTCTAAGCTATAACACAGAAAAGTCACCCAGTGAAAGAGAGGATGTGCCAAGGACAGTCAGGATGACCAGCTGATGGCTTGTCCGTGTGAGGCTAGGGCCCATGTCCACCCAGCCCTTGGGCTGGTACCAGGGCTGCTTGCCAGGCCAGTGTGGAGCCACAGTAGGGCTCTTGGGGCCAGCTTGGGCATCCTTGACCTCTATAAACCTGTGTCTTGATCTGTGAGGTGATTCCACCAGCTTCAATTGTTCCTGGAATTAAGCATAGCCTCAGGGACCAGGTCCAGAAAGACTGCCCTTTCTAGAACAGGAGCTTCAGTCTCACTCTTAATACAGAAGACCCTCTCCGCCCCCCCCCCCATGCCCTTAAATCCCCAGGTCTTAACAGGAGGTTATAAAGTAAAAGGTAAACAAAGTACCCTATTTATAGACTACCATGGAGGAGAGGGGAACAGGACAAAAAAACACATCCAAGTAAGATTTAAAGGAAATAACAGCATGACACAATCCAGTCCTCCTCTCTCATAGTGTTTTCCCCTGGGATGGAACACGGCTGTGTTCTGTGTCACTCCTCCCACTGACCCTGGGCCAAGCCAGTTCATTGGCCTAGTTTCTTTTTCTCCTTTGCATAGTGACTGTATATTTGTTCTTCACAGAGTCATTTGGAGGATTAGATCATAGTAAATGAAAATGTAATATAATATTGCCTGCTATGTATAAAGGTGAATTTTAAACTAGTAGAGTCATTCCCTCACTTTCATTCTGAATGTACCCAGAAAGAAGCCCTTTAAATGTGCACCCAGTTCTGCCCCACATTCTCTCCACTCCTGTGCCCAGGCCCACACTGGAGCCATGTGACCAAGCAGGACAACAAATAATGTGAAACATTGTTCAATGTCTTGGCCATCAGGGAAAAGCATAGCGATCAGCATGGCTGGGGAAGGGTTGGAGGCATAGGTAGGCTTTGGGTCAGTGGGTCAGCCCTTCTCGCTGGCCACACATCACCTGGGCCTCAGTCCAGCAGTTCAGGAATCAACTTTTCTTACCTAGGGCAGGGGCAGGGAGGTGTGGCCAGGTGAGGGGAGGTGGCTGCCTGCAAATATGCCAGTTACCTAGGTAACACAAGTACTGACTGAGCGGAGACCATAGACAGGCCAGGGGACTCTGTATGGAGCCCTCCCAGGGTGGACCTGACACAACACAGCTGTCTCTTAGGTCAAAGTTCTTGGTGAGCATGGACCCCAATGGGGAGCAGTGTTTAGGAGAGGATGCTGAGGGGTGCTGGAAGTTCATGAGCCCTAGGGCTCTCTCACACAGACTCAAAGAGGGAGCTTCAGCACCCACCGTGTCACCCACCAGTCCTTCAACGGACATGGAATTCTTCATCCACGAAGTAAAAGGGTTGATCACCTGTCCGTAGGGGAGAGTTTGGGATTAGAAGGCTCCTCAGAGGTGATCACCCCGGGCTCAGTCAAGCACACCTAAGAATCAGGGGCAGGACATCCCTAGGGAAGTTGAGTCCACAAACTGAGGGAACAGATTGTCCACATGTGAGCGGCAGAGGGGTTCAGTGGGGGCCCGGTATGCTCAGCCAGCCTCTAGCTCTCACAGGTGAACACAGGCATGGTGAAGGGCTCCCCATCCCCACCCCCTCAGGAGTGGCAGGATTGTTGACTGGCTCAAAAAGATCATGGGTTGGGGGAAAAGGGAAGTAAATTAACCAACCAGCTTCCTCCCAAATTAGTACCAGGCCCAGCACAGGGACTTGCACACACACACACACACACACACACACACACACACACACACACACACGGACAAAGCGCTATGTGAATACTTTCTGCACCTCCTCAGCCCCCTTGCTGTGAGAATTGCCACACTGCTCACCTGTGAAGCAACCTTTCCCAGAGAGGACCATGAGGCCCAGCCAGGGACTGCCTATAAAAGCCAGGGTCAACCTTCTCTGTCAAAGGCTCTGTGGGGCTCTGACTCTGGTAAGTGAACTGCCAGCTCTTCAGGGAGAAGCCTACAAGTTCTTTCTTTTCTCATCTTACCCCACTTTCTTCCAAACCCTCTGCCTAAAGCCTTTCTTAGTTGACCCTGCTGACTTTGTAACTTCCTTCACATCTTCTTACAGCCTTGTGCCCTCAAATGCTTTGCTTGGTGGCATTCTCTACTACACTGCCAGTCATTTTCCATGTGTGTGTGACAGTCTCCCCATTCAGTGGCAACCGGTGCTTTATTCTCATTTTTAGTTATTTATTTCATTGATTCTTTATTGTTAGCTTTTTGTGCAGTTGCTGGAGTTTGAAGTCAGAATATTATACTCTCACTCAGATTTTCCACAAATAGTTAGTACTAAATGTATTACTTTTTTACAGTTAATTAAAGATAGAGTCTTCTAGACATTTCTTCCCAGGCTGCCTTGAAACTCAATCCTCAGAGCTCAGCCTTCTGAGTAGCTAAAATGACAGGCATGAGCCACCATCACCGCCCTTACTCTCCTATTTTGGCCTCTCCTTTCTGCCAGAGACCATCTCAAGGAAGCTGGGCAGCCCGTTTCTCTAATTACCCAATCTTTGCTTCTCCATTATTCAGATCGTGCAAGAAGATGGCGAACACAAAATCACAGATGGAAAAACACTTAGACACTGTCAACAACGTTTTCCATCACTACTCTGTCCGGCTGGGGCACCCAGACACCCTGAACAAGAAGGAAGTCAAACAGCTGGTGCAAAAAGAGCTGCCAAACTTCCTCAAGGTAGAGTTACTTTGGTTCAGGAGGGAGGGGGGTGAAGGCTCGATTGGCAGTCAGCAGGTCCTTTCCAGCCTCTTTCCTCAGTTCTGTCAGTAGAGGGGCTAAAGGTTAGTTGGCACCAACAGATAGGAGATTGGTCACTTGAGCATCTGCAGTGTGTGCCACCTTGTTCTGGGCACAGGGACAAGGTGGTAAACAGGAGCTCATTCTCCCAGTGGGGACAACAGTGAATGAAAATAGGTAAATCTGATGTCACTCAGTAAGTCCCTTTAGACAATAAGAGTCCTATATGTAGGCTACCCTAGGTGGGGCAAAGGTGACAGGGTAGACAAGGGGCCCATTTTGAAGAGTTGATATTTGAGTGCTTGGTTGATGGGAAGGCAAGGACCTGAGGGTGAACTCTGGCAGGAACATGAGGGCCACTAAGCCTCAGCTGAGAACCCAGAGACCAGGATAGAAACTAGAGGAATCTAGAGCACATGGAATGCCCTCAGCACAATGCTGACACGGTACTCAAGTCAAATATCAGTGTGTTCCCTGGGTTGGAAAATGCTCAAGCAATTCTAGAGGGGAAAAAGGAAATTTTCTCCACCAGCCTTTTTGTTCTCTTGTCACCTTGGGGCACCAAAGGCCTGGACAAAGAAGGCTGGAATAGAGGAGTCTCAGTCTCAGTTCTAGCCCTAAAGCCAGTCATCAGGGAGCCAGTACCTAGCTCTCCTGGAACCCTTTCCTCATCCTGATAGAGTAGAGGAATGCCACCATGGGAGGTATTAGAGCACTGACAGCTCACCAGCAAGGTACTGAGTCAGAATAGACAGAGGGAAAGGGGAGAGGAAAGAGAGGGAGTGACTGAGAAGGGGGAGGGAATGGGACAGCCAAGGCTTTATGTCAGACCTGAATTTGCACCTCTACTCTCCTGCTCCTGAGGCTTTTCCACCTGCAAAATTTCCTATCCAGTTTGTAAGACTCAGTTTCCCCAGGGAAGAGACTATTTCTACTTGTTATTAGAAAGTTGCTATAAGGACCAAATGAGAAGACATTTCTAGAGTTACGGATTGTCTGAGTTTCTTTTGTAAAATATCCATAGTACTCAAGTTGTAGGCTGTCTAGGGAATAAATCAGAAAATGTTTAGTGTCAGTCCTCTATCATTATAAGGTTTTCCTTATGTATTTGCCATTGGTCATTCTCTGCACTCCCTAGTCTCCACACCTGGCCATACCCACCCCTATCAGTCTCCTTTCCTACATCTACAGAAGGAGAATAAGGATGACAAAGAAATAAATGAAATCATGGAGGATCTGGATACAAACCAGGATGATACGCTGGACTTCGATGAGTTTGTGATCCTAGTGGCAAGGGTTTCCAACACTTTCCATGAGGAGATGCACAAGAACGCCCACGGGTAAGGCCACAGCCATGAACCAGGCCTTGGGGACGGCAGTTGCCAGGGTGCTGGCTGTGGTCAAGCTCATGGACATGGCCATGGTCATGATCATGGCCATGGCCACGGCCACAGCCACTAATCCATGAGGCTGGCCACTCTGCACCTGCCCAACTAGGGCCATAAGGAATGTCATGTCACACCACCTTGGCTGTGGGGAGTGAAGATGAAAGGAAATAAAGTCTTTCTCTATACCAGTGCTCTTCATATTTGTGTTCCCTTCCCAACTCGTCCTCCTTGGAAGTCTAAACATTGGGCCTCCCTGCCCTTGTCTGCCGCTCTATGCATCCATTGAATCATCAGAAAATGAGAACAAGGCCAGTGGTAGGTGGCTCATGTCTGTAATCCTATGTACTCAAAAAACTGAGACTTGATAGCAATTCAAAGACAGCCCAGGATCATAGTTCAGAGCCAACCTAAGCAGGAAAGTCCATGACACTTATATCTCCAATTAGCCAACAAAATCCTAGAAGTGGAGGTATGGCTGAAGTGGTAGAGTGCTAACCCTAAGCACAAAAGCTAAGTGCACAGGCCCTAAATTCAAGCCCCAGCCCCAGCACACACACATGCATGTGCACACACACACATACACACACTCACACACACAGAGGAAGAAAAGACAATGAGAAGGAAGAAGATTAAGTCTGCCCTGACCCCCTTATATGTACCTCTGACTCTCCTCATCTCTAATGTTAGTCTCACTGCTCAGGTTCCAGTCATCCTGTCCAGCCTGTTAGCATAGCCCTTGTTGCAGAAAGCAAAGACAAGCTCTCTCTCCCTTTCAGTATGCCAGCCACCTTCCTATCCAGCCTTAGGCCCAGTTTACCCATGGCTTTCCACTCTAAACTTCTCTTGACGAAACTCTATTCTACCCTAGCTGCTTAGAAAGCTGAGGCCTGGAGGACAGAGGTTCTGAAGCTAGCTTCAGCTGGGAATCTCTGTGAGACACATCTAATTAGCTGACAAAATGGTGGGCTGAAATGTGGTGGCTGAAGACCAGCCATGAGCAAGGAAGCTGAGCACGATCATGAGGCCCTGAATTCAAGTCCTGGTGCCAGCACACACACAAAATATACACTTCATCTGGAGGTCTTCTTGACATGAACCAAGACAATGCCATGTCTAGGGAGTGATACTGGAACTCAAGCAGTAGGATCAAGAACAATTAGGTGTGATTTACCTGCAAACTCACTTCTGGATCCAGGAGGGGAGTTGGATCTCTTATTGGATGCTGGCAGGAAATAGAGGTATCATATGGGTAGAAGTAGGAGTTAATCCCTTACCTACTCTAGCCCCAGTAGGATGGTAGAGTGAAAAGAGCACCTGCATGCCCAGCAAAACAAGTGAACGGCAATCCATGCTCTGTAATTAAAATCACATGAGTCACATAAGGAGCTTTTGCTCTGAGTCCAGTGAGCCTCTAGCAACTGGTGCTTCTTACTTTAAGCCTCAAGAGGTGATAGAAAATCTTCCAGTTGTTAGTCAACAGCTGAGAGCTCAGGCCAGCGGAGACAGTTGCTTCTCTCTGTAAAATCTGTGACCTGATCTGGCTCCATTTTCCCCAGTGCTGTCTCTTACAGCCTTTGGACCAAAGCACCTAGCTCAGAGTGACACCCAAGTGACTCCTCTGTCATCTCGGTGCTCTCTCCCCATAAAATGTGTGTGCAAGCTACACTCATATTAAGATCCCCTAACATACACACACACACGTACACACATGCATGCACGCACACACACATCAATCCTTTCAGTGGAGAGAAGATTCATACATGTGAATGTATGGGCACTGGAGAAAGACTAGCAGTCATTGGTTCACTGAAGCACAGAGCAGAAAAGAGACCAGCCTAAAGATCACCCTGTAGTAAAGCTGATTAAAGTTGTACAGTGAGACAGGGGACTGGAATTCCATTTCTTTCATCACTTGCACCCTCAGGGTCCTTCTCCAGGGCCGAGCATAAAATGTGAGTGCTTCCAGAGTCAATTTCAACAATCCCCTCACTGTTGCTGTGGTTGGAACCCCTTCCCTGACCACACTCCTGTTTAAAAGTCTCCTTCCTAAACCCATCCCTGTTCCGACCACAACCTCATCCCCTGAGGCTCTACTATGGGAGAGAACGTGGAAGGACCCAGGCAGTATTTGCGCTCTGTGAGCCTGGGTAGCAGAGTCAAGAAGCCCTCACCAGCCCTTCATGAAAGGCCTGACTTGAGGAACTGGGAAAAGAGAACACTTACTTATCTGACAACTTTTCTACCCCACGCACATCTAGGAAAGTGGGGCATGGCCATCTTTCTTCCATTCTGCACATAGATGGGTGCAGGGAAAAAAGAAAGAGCAAGGAAGCCTGAGGTTTTGGGGTTTTTTTTTTTTAATTTTATTGGCAAGGTGATGTACAGAGAGGGTACAGTTACATAATAAGGTAGTGAGTACATTTCTTGTCATATTTGTTACACCCTCCCTCATTTTTCTTTCCCTTCCCTAGTTCAGATTGGCATATATACACTATCCAGTGTACCAAAATCATATACAGTAACCACATGGGGTATGCCACAGGAAATTCACCTAATGTGTAAAACCTAATGACAGTGATAAAATCCTCCTGTTTCCATCTCTTGGAGTTCATTTTGCTTAGTCTCATCTTCTATAATTATATGTACATAGCTGTTAAGCTCTTATGAACCTCTGATAGGTTTATCCTAGACCTTCTTATGCTTATTCAGTAATTGGTTTTAGATACATAATGTAAAGTCACTGACCAAAACATGTAGAAATACCATTTGAAAAGAAGTTTGTTGTTTTATAGTCATGATCTCTACTGTTCTCCCTGCACCCCCTCCAACAACCACATATCAAGGAGACCATGTGCCTCGGTTCTCTGTACTCTAGGCTTGTCTCGCTCAATGTTATTTGTTCAAGATCTGACCATTTCCCCATGAATGTCATTATTTTATCATTTTTAATCGCTATGTAGTATTCCATTGTGTACATGTACCACATTTTTTGGATACATTCATCTGTAGAGGGGCATCTGGGTTGTTTCCATGCTATTGTGAATTGTGCAGCAATAAGCATGGATGTGCAGGTGTTTTTACGGTATCCTTGATATTGTTGTTCAGGATAGATACCCAGGAGTGGTATGGCTGGGGATTAGGGTATGTCTATGCTAAGTTTTTGAAGAACCTCCATACTGTTCTCCAGAGTAGTTGTACTAGTTTACACTCCCACCAACAGTGGAGAAGGGTTCCTCTTTCTCCATATCCCCTCCAGCATTTGTTGTTTCCTAAATTCAGACTATAGGCCATTCTAACTGGAGTGAGGTGGTATCTCAGGGTTGTTTTTTATTTGCATTTCCTTTACTGAAGGAGACCTGAGTTCTAATGCTAGCCTTGCCAGGACCTTGCCCTGTTCTGTTTCAGTCAGAGTAGGCTGGGTGCTTCTCTCATTTCTGCTGCGACTATTACTCACCAATGTGCCATAAATATGTCTGTGACTGTCTCCCATGCTAGACCGAGCCCCACAGGGCAAATTCCATGCCTTTGTCCTCTGCTGTAGATGCCTTAGTCCCAGCACCTAAAGTGAGCACTGGCACAATGCAGGCCCTCAACATATATTGACTGCATGAATATTCTAAAATTTGCCACATGTCTCATGTACTTTTTTTTTCAGGAAGAGGTATTGAGAGGGAAAGAGACCAAAGCATGAAAGTGAATAATCATCAGAGTCAACATGTTTATGGGAATCTGAAGTCCTATTCAAATCCAAACTGGACTTAGGTTTCTTGGGGGAGGCCAATTTGGCCAGTACAGGCCTTGGACTCAGGGCCTGAGCGCTGTTCCTGGATTCTTTTAGCTCAAGGCTAGAACTCTGCCACTTGAGCCACAGCGCCACTTCTAGCCATTTTCTATATATGTGGTGCTGGGAATCGAAGCCAGGACTTCATGTATATGAGGCAAGCACTCTTGCCACTAGGCCATATTCCCAGCCCATACTGGACTTAGGTTTAAAGGGGAAAAAAGATTTGCTGTGGGGAAAAACAAAGAAGTCTAAAAAATGATTCAGTCCAACCTGCCCCAAAACTGTTGATTCAGTTCAGCCTGCCCCAGGCCCATTCTTGAGTGAATCTCACTAACATCCCTGCCATGTGATTGAACCAACCTTTCCTGCTCCTCAAGAGAAGGAGCTTCCTCCTTTGTCAGTAACACTCAAAACATGAATTACACTGGGTCAAATTTATTAACTACCCTGCCTCCTTGTGACTGCCAGGCACTCATCCTAGTTACCCTTCTTGAAGGACTTGCCTCTTCACTCTAGGCCCATTCTTTCTATGTATACAAAGATGAAACATGAAGGACTGACTCCCACCCAGTTTTCCCAGGCCCATATAGGCATCAGGCAAAACGCCAGGCATGTGCTGACCTGCTCTGATGTGCAGGCAGAGCAATTGACCTAAGCCCAGCTGTAAACTCTATTGAGGGCCCAAGAAAAAGCCACCAACTTCCCAGACTTAGTGGTGCTTTCAATCACCTCTTCCTCCGTGCTCAAACCCCTTATAAACCTGTTCCCAAATCACCCCCTCGCATAACCTCCAAACCTAAGGGATGATCTGTGTCCTCGCTGTTCCTCAATAAATAGTCCTCGCCTGTTGACGATCCAGTCCATCCGATTTTTTTTCTATTCTCCTCCATTTTCCTAACACTCCTAAGCTTTTTTTTTTTTTTCCAGTCCTGGGCTTGGACTCAGGGCCTGAGCACTGTGCCTGGCTTCTTTTTGATCAAAGCTAGGACTCTTCCACTTGATCCACAGCTCCACTTCTGGCTCTTTTCTATATATGTGGTGCTGAGGAATCGAACCCAGGGCTTCATGTATAAGAGGCAAGCACTCTTGCCACTAGGCCATAATCCCGGCCCCAACACTCCTAACCATTAAGGAGCATTCAGTAAATCTAACCCCTTACATGCCTTCTACCATCCATACATTCATTCATCTACTCTAAAACTCTCTCCCTAGGGCTGGTATGTGGCTCAAGTGGTAGAGTGCCTTCCTAGCAAGTAGGAGGCCCTGAATTCAAACCTCTGTCAACAGAGCTTTCTCTGGCTTCTTCACCTCTCTGCCAGAAATGATTTTCCCCATGACAGTATATCTAATGCTTTCTTTGGATCCATCAATGCTCAATTGGTATCTGTCTCCATGAATACATCCCCAATGACAACCCTTCAGAAGAACATATGATCTCCCTCCCACAGGACCACATAACTTTCTAACATGTCTGCCACTCAGATTCTGAATAGTAACTAAGCACTCATCTGCAAGCCTCACTCTGATCTCCTTGACAGCAGGGATGGTACAAATCTACTCTACAACCCCAGGTGCTGGTATGGAACAATATCTCTATGAACACTGAGATTGAATAAACAAAAGCAGGATGGGCATAAGGCTCAGTAGATTTGTAAACAGGTTAGAAGAACAAGAATGTAGAGATGCTGTGTTAAGTGGACCTGAAGATGAGGCAAGGTAGCTTGGAGGGACTTTACTATGCCAGCTGACTTGGAAGCTGACCTGGAAGCTGACCAACAACAGAGAGGATAAACCATTTTATATACCAAAAGTGCTTCTTCTTGTCCTGGGTCTCTCTGAACTCAATCTGAGTGTAACAAGAGACTCAGATCTATACCTTGCTTGAATAATATTTGTTCTAGCAAGTCAGATGTACAGAATCCTGCAGGATTTTCTTAAATATAGTTTAACAGAGAGCATCAAGATGAGTTAGCCCCTTACATTCCATTCAAAATGGATAGATTGGCCTGGGAATATGGCCTAGTGGCAAGAGTGCTTGCCTCGTTTACATGAAGCCCTGGGTTCGATTCCCCAGCGCCACATATATAGAAAATGGCCAGAAGTGGCGCTGTGGCTCAAGTGGCAGTGCTCAAGGCTAGCAGCCTTGAGCAAAAAGAAACCAGGAACAGTGCTCAGGCCCTGAGTCCAAGCCCCTGGACTGGCAAAAAAAAGAAAAAAAAAAGAGTTTCAAAATGGATATATTCTGTAGAATAAGGATGAAGACTTCTTCACTCACATAGAAAGCAAGGGAACTACTGTCAAGATTAAGATTCCCACCCCACATGAGAATCAGAAGCTACATCAATGATTAATGAGTCCTTTGGAGAAATATAAAGTTTGGGGTTTTGCCTGGTACCACTGTGACTTAAGAGCCAGACGCCTGTCATCTGATGATGGTTTCTCAGTTCTTGTAAGAGGAAACTGTCCTCCTTTTGTGGAGTTAGCAGTGGAACCTGAACTTCTGACTACCTTTCTGGGAAGGATGAGGAAGACCCATACAGGAGGCTGAATTGCTGAACATAACCCAGACACATAGCAGTAGTCCTATCATGCTCCCAGGTCTGGGTAGTGTGGGGTAAATCTGGAATTTGGGAGAAAATTGAATTCACTCCATTCATTTGTTTCCTTGTTCACTCAGAAGAAATGAAGTAGACCCTTATGGTAGCATGTGTTTGACACTGCATAATGCTCCAGAGGACTACTGTGGTGAATAAGGCACAGTTTTACCAAAAACTCCCAGGCCTACAGAAGTACAAGAGTGCTGGTCCTCAAGTCATTGTAATATGGAAAATGAAAGGCCAATGAAGTGTGGAGGGAGGAGGGAGGAGGAGGGAGGAATGACATCCCCCCTACCACCATTGTGAGGCTATCTCCCTGGAGCGGTGAGCTCCCAAGTAGCATTGAGGCTGGGAGCTAGAGACATCAGAATTAAAACATAAAAGTGCTTTGAGAGAGGATACTACATGTGCAAAGGCCTGAAAGTGTCACACACACAGGAATGAGAGAGAATAAGGAGCAGAGGGGTTGGAAGAGGAGAGATAACACCTACAACTACAGGTAACAGGACAGATGCTCAGCTAAGAAACTCACCACTCACGGAGTGAACCATAGACAAAATGAAGGGGCTTCAGGTAGGAAAATGGGGATGTTTGTGCTTTGTAAAATCACTCATTCTGAGATTCGTGGCCTGAATTGGGAGTCAAATCCATAGACACACCAGGAGACCATCACGATAGCCCAGGTGAGTTTAACAGAGCCTCTGCTACCACTTTGCAGAAAGTGCCAACTTGGTCAGAATCCCAAACGAGCCAAAGCTCCATCTCAATTAAGCAAAGAAAAACCCACAGCCCCTTTGGCACAAATAAGGTATTGTCCATTTTGAGCTGTTTGCCAAGACCTTCCTGGGAAAAGAAACCTTTGCTTTCACCAGCCCAGTGAGGCAACTTTACACAACCCTGATGCAGTTCCTGCTCTGAAGTAAATTCCAGAACCCAATCCAGGGCACTGCCCCTTCCCAACAGTTGCTTAAAATGTTTATTTTAGAAAGTCCTGGGTCATAGATTTTGACATTACAATTACCAGGGTGACAGCACGGAAATAGCTCATTGCTTCAGTCCTATTGCCTGTTTACCCAACCCAGTTCCTCCAACCTAAGACCCAGGCCCTACTGGACCCCTCCCTCACTCTATCTCCTGAAAGAACCACACAAAACATAGAGAAACCTGGCCCCTGGCAGGTTTTCCCTTTCCACTGTTGGTTCTCCCATTAGTGCCCACATACCCACAATTGTGGCATGCAGATCTTATGGTGAGAGAAGGCATGTGTTGGCATCTGAGGTAAGAGAGAAAAGGCTAGGTGCACAGGCAGGCACAAGAGAGAAACCTAGGTGCATGTTGTACTGAGGTAAGAGAGAAAAGGCTAGGTGCACAGGCAGGCACAAGAGAGAAGCCTAGGTGCATGTTGTACCACTTCAATCTGTTCCTTTCTCCCTCCTCTCCCTTGCTCTTCTTCCCTTTCCTTCTTGACCTTGCCCTCTCTTTCTCCTCTACCTTGTCATCATCCTCTCTGAGCACTTTCTCACTGTACATTGTGTTCTTCTTTTGATAGAGAACTGCAACCCTAGGAACTAGGATGCTTTGGCAGTGGGGAGAAAGGATGTGCCTTTGCAAAGTAACTAGAGGGATTTATCATTTTGTTTGATGTTAATCATCATCTTTAAGTAGTTATATGGAGGAATTTCAATTCAAGATGTCATTTCATGAGTACAATGCATCTTGGCCAATGTCAGCCACTGGGATCATTTCTTTTTTTTTTTTTTTTTTTTTTTGGCCAGTCCTGGGCCTTGGACTCAGGGCCTGAGCACTGTCCCTGACTTCTTCCCGCTCAAAGCTAGCACTCTGCCACTTGAGCCACAGTGCCGCTTCTGGCCGTTTTCTGTATATGTGGTGCTGGGGAATCAAACCTAGGGCCTCATGTATCCGAGGCAGGCACTCTTGCCACTAGGCTATATCCCCAGCCCCTCACTGGGATCATTTCTAACCAAAGATAATGCCTCCAAACGCAATGCTTGTCCTCTTAATAATGAAAGGAGAATATCACCATAGGAAAACACAGTGTTATGCTATTTTCTGGCTTTGTTTTGGGTTTTTGTTTTGTGTTGGCCCTACTACGGTTTGAACTCTTGCTTGCTCTAACACTTCAGTTTATACACACACACACACACACACACACACACACACACACACACACACACACACGGCCCATTTAGCTTTGGTATTTTTTTCAGCTATGATCTCAGACTCTTTGTCCTGCGTGGGCCTTGCACCATAATCCTCCCATCCCTTCCTACTTTATTGGAATTACAAGCAACATCATGGCTGCCGTTTAAGCGTTGCCTAACAGGGACAAGACAATTTGTTCAACTGTGAGAGTATGATTACGTGAGGCTGAAAAATAGAGGTCAATCACTCCATGTGACCTCTTGATGCAATCAGGAGACATAAACAGAAGTGTGAGGCTGCTGCCTTAGGTAAAACACAGCATGATGTTTTACAGTAAATGTTTTTGTAAGTAGGAAAAATACACTCTAAAATAATAATAAAAGGTAGTAGGACGCTGGTGGTCCCAATTGTAATATTAGCTCTTCATGAGGCTGAGATCTGAGCATCACAGTTCAAAAAGAGTCCACGAGTCTCCAAATAATCTCCAATTAACCATAAAAATATGGGCGTTCAAAAAAAGAACAAATATGGATGTAGAGTTCATGACCCCATCTCAAGGCCTTGGTGCATCTCTCAGAAACCACCAGACCATCTGCAAGCTGCTCCCTTTCATTTCTTTCTGACTCCTGCCCAAATGCATATGCTCACCACCCCATCATCATCCAAATCAACATCCCGCTCCTTCCGCTTCCACCACAACCCAACTCCTCCACTTCAGTTTTCAGTTCTTCACTTATCATTACCTACCCATGTAGCATATGCTGCATTCTTACTGATGTGTGCATTCGTTTATTTCCCAATAGAATGCATACTTGGAAAAGTACCTCCTAGGGCTGGGATAACCTTGGAGTCCAGACATCCATGGAGGCACAGTCACAGGTGACAAAGGAGTCTTTATTGGCTGGCCAGTGACTGCCCTATCCTGGCCTATCATGTCCCCAAACTAAGACCAGCAGCAGCACTGACTTCCAATGGGGCAGGGTTTGTCAAAGCCAGCACCACACACAGGTGGCGGTTTCACAAGCAAGCAAGCTGATTTACAGAAGCTTAGGGGCAGGGGTAGTTTTCAGCTGCTGGACATTAAAGATGATTCCAAACCAGACAGGCAGCATTCTGCTGGCACAGCTGGAAGCTAGACTGGAAGTGGGGGTCAACAAGAAATGGAAAACTGGGTTCTCACATTTCCCTACTGGTTTTTATGTCCCTATCAGATCACTGATATGAAGGTTTACATCTTCAGTCTGAAGGGGCATATGGTCAAGGTAGGCACCCTCCAATCTCTGCACCCAATAAAGCCCTCACAATTGGGAAACAGACATCAAAGCTAAACCACCCTCATTTGGACATAAAGAACTGTTCCGCATCCATGCACCATTCCTGACCCCATTTATATGTCATAGCCAGCTTAATTACATACCAAGTTGACTCCTAAGCTCCATTATTTATTTATTTGTTTTGTTTTTTTGCCAGTCCTGGGGCTTGAACTCAGGGCCTCAGCACTGTCCCTGGCTTCTTTTTTCTCAAGGCTAGTACTCTACCTCTTTTTTTTTATTAATTAAATTTTGTTGACAAGGTGTTGTGCAAAAGGGGTACAGTTACATAATAGAGCAATGAGTACATTTTTTGTGATATCTTACACCCACATTTTTCTTTCCCTTCCCTAGATCAGGTAGGCATATATACAATACCCAGTGTACCAAAAACATATACAGTAGCCACTTGGCATACACCAAAGGAAATTCATCTAGAACTTTAAATATAACATCAAAAATAGAGTTTGCTTATGCTTGTCTCATATGATCATACATACATAGCTTTTGAGCTATTGTAATCCACTGAGAGGTCTATTTTAGACCTTTTTATGTTTAGTAGTTGTTTGGTTTTAGTTACATAATGTAAGGTCGCTGACCCAAACCTGTGGGAAATACCATTTGACAAGAAGTTTTTTGTTTCACAGAACTGGTCTCTACTGTTCCCCCACCCCCACCCCACCCTGACAGTCATATATCAAGGAGACTATGCCCCTTTGTTCTCTGTGTTCTAGGCTTGTCTCGCTCAACATTATTTGTTCAAGTTCTGACCATTTCCCTGCGAATACCAATATTTTATCATTTCTAATCGCTATGTAGTATTCCATTGTGTATAGATACCACATTTTTTAGATCCATTCATCTGTAGAGGAGCATCTGGGTTGTTTCCAACCAAGATTTGTCCAGGGCCTGCTTGTTTAGCGAGGCATTTTAACATACCAATTGACCTTTTGGATAACTTCAGTGAAGGAAGGGGAGGGGGAGGAGGGGAGAGGTCACCTGAAACTGAACTGGCCTGTCTTTTATCCAATTTTAAACAACAGTACTTTATTTTACACTGCCAGGACCAGCCAAATGTTTGAACCAAGCCCACAGCCACCTCTTTAGCCAGATTGCTAGAGGACCAAACCGGGCCTGCAACTGACTGTACCCCACCACTTGCCGCCGCACAGGGAGGGGGACATAGCAGGCCTGTGACAGGGCCCAGCCAGAGGCTGGAACTTTTATTCCCCCAAAGATGTCCAAATGAACAACAAAAACATGGAAAACAATGATCCACATTGAAAACTGCTACCAGGTTTAAAAACAGGACAAGACAAAAACCAAAGGCTGAGTCGGGGCCTAGTGAGCCCCCAGCTCACCCTTACCAGGACTCCAATTCTTCCCAGGTGGGCCTGCCACTCCTGTTAGGAAAATGGAGAATGGAAAAGGAATAAGCCACACATTATCAACAACAGGCAAGGACTGTTTATTGAGGAACAGCAAGGGGCACACACCTTGCCACAGGACTGGAGATTGTGACAGGCTTTGAATTTGGGGGTGGGCTTATATAGGGTTTAACAAGAAAAAGGAGCTTGGTGGCCAAGGGCAATGTCCTTGGCCAACCCCACAGTGGAATGATCCACCTGGGGTGAGAGGCTATTGTCCCCTGGGGACTGAGGGTGGTGTACTTGGCCAGGCCCAGGTTGGAATAACCTGCCTTTGGACAAGCATGTGGTTAAGCCTGTTCATGTGCACACATTGTCTTGCTTGACCTGAAGGAATAAGGCAGGAATCAATCCTTCAGCTCCCACTCAGCAAGCCAGATTCTCTGACCCATGTTGGTAGTCAGACAACACAAAAAGACAGATAAGACAGACAAGGGGCCACACACAGCACACATTACTTCTCAAAGAAGTCCCAGGAGGCACATGGGTGACAGCCCATCCTAGCTTCAGACTCAGGAAGGAACACTACATCCAGCATTCCACTGAGTCTCAGCAGATGAAGGCCTGCTCAAACTCACCTCCAGAGGGTTTCCAAATGACTCTTGTCTATGTGGGTGCTCTGCAAGCAGACACTTGAGGGAGGCTTGGGGAACATCAGGGCTAGAGAACATCTCTTAGTGGCAGTGGCCTGAGGGCCAAGGCATTCACCTACAAGAGAATTTCCCAGGGGCCAAGACCCGATGCCATTCAGATGCATCATCTTGCTGGGGCCTCCAAATGTAATAACCTCTGAGTGGAGAAATTCACAGAGGCATGGCCAAAGGTGACAATGGAGCCTTTATTAGCTGGCCAGCAACTGCACTGTCCCAAGGACTAAGAGCGGCACTGACTTTCAATGGGGCAGGATTTATAAAAGCTAGAACCACACACAGGTGGTGGTTAAGCAAGCAATCTGATTTACAGAGGCTTAGAGGCAGGGATATTCTTCAGATGCTGAGCCTTAAAGATAGTCAGAACCAGACAGAAAACATGTTCCTGACACAGCTGGAGACTAAAGATTTGGGCCTGGAAGTAGGGTTCAACAAGAAACAGAATGCTGGGTTTTCACAGGGACACTGGTCTCCGGCTACCATAGGTGTCCAATGAACATGTACAGGTTGAATAAATGGAGGAATGAATGAACTTTCCATAATTATTTGGTGATGAAACAGAGCAGGGACTTTAAGGGGATCTAAGTGCGACTTCAGGAGGGATAAGACATGAGAGGGGACTATGGTCAGAGATTGGAAGAAAAGCGAGCACACACCATTAATAACATTTCCCAGGTGAATTTATTAACTCAACACTCCCCCAGATAAGGGAGGGCTTTGGTGAGAGGAAGAAAACATCTTCTTGGGGACCTTGCTGGTGAATAGGCCCTCAGAGAGCTTTCTATTTCTTGTGGATGTTCTTATGAGTAGTCAGCAACACGGAGACCAGCAGGGATACGAATTCCTCAAAGCTGACCATCCCATCTACATTTTCATCCAGCTCCTGGAATATTTTGTTGATTGTAGCTGGATCTTTGGTGTTCTAAGAGAAAGAAAAAAGAAGAAACTCTTGAGCTCAAAACCTCCATGTGAGACTCTGGCCCACAGCTCTCTGACTTCTTATTGCTCAGGGCTCAGGCTAGGCAGGCCCAGACATATGAAGCCCCTCAACAGCACAAGACAAGAACAACAAGGCCTACGTGTCATGAGCCATCCTGGAGTCACACAAGGCTTGACCTAGAACATGCTCTACAGCTCACTCACTCACCTCTCCCTTGCCCTGCATCTCTCCACAGTACTTCTAGGGAAACAGATCCCAGGAGAAGAGTAAGCAAAACCAAAGGGATAGAGAGTTCCTGAGAGGGGGCAGCTGAGGCCCTGTGCCACCAATATCCTTGAGAGTTCAAAAGAGGGCAAATATCCACCCCAAATCCCCCCTCCAGGATCTGCCGTTCATTCCCTCTGCAAGGGAGACCAGGAAGTTGGAGATGAAAGAGCATCACCTACCTTGATGGTGTTTGCAAGTTCCCTTGTAATCAACATCCTCGTCTCATTCTTAGTGAGGGTCTCAGGATCACCTGTCAGAACTGAGTACTTGTGGAAGATGTTGACGATGCCTTCCATGTGATCTTCCAGTGTAAGCATCTTCTCAACTTCACGTTATCCTCTTAAAAGACAATGGAGATCTAGTGGAAACTCCTCACCAACCCGTTCAACATCTACTGCCCCCTCTTTCTGCCTCTAGGGCTTAGAGAAAGCATGAAGTCCTCCACACCTACCCTGTTTGATCCATAGTGACATTGTATGTAGACAGGATAGGGAAGAAAAGGACATGTGACCATGTGTAAAGTCTGAAGAAGGAGGAAAAAACCTTCCAATTGGCCGTGGTGCCCCTACCACCACCACCACCACCACCTCACCCACCAGGCAGGATCCTTTGGAAGTTATCGCTCACTCAAGCTCATCCAGGAAGGGTTCTGGGTTGGCCTGGCTGTTCACTTTCCCCAGGTGATAATCGATCATCGCACCTCCACCTCTCCTAAGTGCTGGTCTGGTCTAAAATTGAGCCCAAACTACAGTGTCATCCCAGAAGTACCAAGGTAAGCACACACCTGTGGTTTCCAACACTGTGAATGCAACATGGCCACCAACATCCACAAGCCCTAGACAAGGAAAGGGTACTTACCACTGAGTGCTCAAGTGTAGAGCTTTAGCTAGAAATCAGCACTCATGATGGATACCTGCCCAAGAGGCTTTTATAAGACAGTGCAGGCTTCAACTTTAACCTTGGGTGGAGAAATCTCTCTCTGATTCATCTTGAGAGAGTTGCCTAGCAGTGCTGGGTTGCTCAAGAGCAGCTTTGAACCTATGGCTTTGACTGTATCAAGAGCCTTTCAGGTTTCAGTTGGCCTGAAGCAAAACTCTACACCACCACCACCCCACACTGAAGTGTTGTGCGTAATTCTGGCACTGACAAGGACAACTGTTTTGCTGGGGGATAAATCGTATTTAAAAGTTATGTAACTAAGTATCAAATCCAACCTTGTCTGCCTTTAAAATCTTTGCCACTACAATTTTCCCCAAAAGTGTCAATGGACATTTTTTTAAATCCTGTTTATCCATCCTGTTTTAGAAATAAGATTTTTGGTAGAGGTGGAATGTCTTGTCTCTATTTCTGATCTTTTCCCCCCAATTTTTCTTAATACATTCAATTCCAAATTGACCTCTTTAATAATTTACGTCCTCGGACTTTTCCAGAAGCACTGTGTGAAAAACACCAGGCTAAGCTCAGGAACAGAAGAACAACAACTAAGAAGAAAAGATGTCCTTCCAGAACTTACAACCAAATGGGTTCAGACACGTTTCTAAGCCATAACACAGAAAAGTCACCCAGTGAAAGAGAGGAAGTGCCAAGGACAGTCAGGATGACCAGCTGATGGCTTGTCCGTGTGAGGCTAGGGCCCATGTCCACCCAGCCCTTGGGCTGGGACCAGGGCTGCTTGCCAGGCCAGTGTGGAGCCCCAGGAGGGCTCTTGGGGCCAGCTCTGGGCCCTTGGGCATCCTTGACCTCTAAAATCTTTGTCTTCATCTGTGGGGTGATTCCACCGGCCTCAATTGTTCCTGGAATTAAGCATAGCCTCAGCTCCTGGTGGAGTTCAACATAGCCTCAGCTCCTAGTGGCTGCAGCAGCCTGAGACCATTAGGAAAGGACCAGGTCCAGAAAGATTGCCCTTTCTAGAACAGGAGCTTCAGTCTCACTCTTAATACAGAAGACCCCCTCCCCCCACCCAATGCTCTTAAATCCCCCAATCTTAACAGCAGGTTATAAAGTAAAAGGTAAACAAAGTACCCTATTTATAGACTACCATGGGGGAGAGGGGAACAGGAAAAAAAAAAAAACACATCCAAGTACGATTTAAAGGAAATAACAGCATGACACAATCCAGTCCACTCTCTCATAGTGTTTTTCCCCTGGGAGGGAACACGGCTGTGTCCTGTGTCACTCCTCCCACTGACCCTGGGCCAAGCCAGTTCATTGGCCTAGTTTCTTTTTCTCCTTTGCATAGTGACTGTATATTTGTTCTTCACAGAGTCATTTGGAGGATTAGATCATAGTAAATGAAAATGGAATATAATATTGCCTGCTATGTATAAAGGTGAATTTTAAACTAGTAGAGTCATTCCCTCACTTTCATTCTGAATGTACCCAGAAAGAAGCCCTTTAAATGTGCACCCAGTTCCACCCCACATTCTCTCCACTCCTGTGCCCAGGCCCACACTGGAGCCATGTGACTAACCAGGAGAATAAATAATGTGAAACATTGTTCAATGTTTTGGCCATCAGGGAAAAGCATAGCGATCAGCATGGCTGGGGAAGGGTTGGAGGCATAGGTAGGCTTTGGGTCAGTGGGTCAGCCCTTCTCACTGGCCACACATCACCTGGGCCTCAGTCCAGCAGTTCAGGAATCAACTTTTCTTATCTAGGGCAGGGGCAGCGAGGTGTGGCCAGGTGAGGGGAGGTAGCTGCCTGCAAGTATGCCAGTTACCTAGGTAACACAGGAACTGACTGGGCGGGGACCATAGACAGGCCAGGGGCATCTGCATGGAGCCCTCCCAGGGTGGACCTTACACAACACAGCTGTCTCTTAGGTCAAAGTCCTTGGTGAGCATGGACCCCAATGGGGAGCAGTGTTTAGAAGAGGATGCTGACGGGTGCTGGAAGTTCATCAGCCCTAGGGCTCTCTCACACAGACTCAAAGAGGGAGCTCCAGCACCCACCGTGTCACCCACCAGTCCTTCAACGAACATGGAATTCTTCATCCACGGAGTAAAAGGGTTGATCACCTGTCCGTAGGGGAGAGTTTGGGATTAGAAGGCTCCTCAGAGGTGATCACCCCGGGCTCAGTCAAGCACACCTAAGAATCAGGGACCGGACATCCCAAAGGGAAGTTGAGTCCACAAACTGAGGGAACAGATTGTCCACATGTGAGAGGCAGAGGGATTCAGTGGGGGCCCGGGATGCTCAGCCAACCTCTAGCTCTCACAGGTGAACACAGGCATGATGAAGGGGCTCTCCACACACCCCCGCCACCCACCGGGAGTGGTAGGATTGTTGACTGGCTCAAAAAGATCATGGGTTGGGGGAAAAGGGAAGTAAATTAACCAACCAGCTTCCTCCCAAATTAGTACCAGGCCCAGCACAGGGACTTGCACACACACACACACACACACACACACACACACACACACACATACACACGGACAAAGCGCTATGTGAATACTTTCTGTACCTCCTCAGCCCCCTCGCTGTGAGAATTGCCACACTGCTCACCTGTGAAGCAACCTTTCCCAGAGAGGACCATGAGGCCCAGCCAGGGACTGCCTATAAAAGCCAGGGCCAACCTTCTCTGTCAAAGGCTCTGTGGGGCTCTGACTCTGGTAAGTGAACTGCCAGCTCTTCAGGGAGAAGCCTACAAGTTCTTTCTTTTCTCATCTTACCCCACTTTCTTCCAAACCCTCTGCCTAAAGCCTTTCTTAGTTGACCCTGCTCACTTTGTAACTTCCTTCACATCTTCTTACAGCCTTGTGCCCTCAAATGCTTTGCTTGGTGGCATTCTCTACTACACTGCCAGTCATTTTCCATGTGTGTGTGACAGACTCCCCATTCAGTGGCAACCAGTGCTTTATTCTCATTTTTAGTTATTTATTTCATTGATTCCTTATTGTTAGCTTTTTGTGCAGTTGCTGGAGTTTGAAGTCAGAATATTGTACTCTCACTCAGATTTTCCACAAATGGTTAGCACTAAATGTACTATTTTTCTTTTACAGTTAATTAAAGATAGAGTCTTCTAGACATTTCTTCCCAGGCTGCCTTGAAACTCAATCCTCAGAGCACAGCCTCCTGAGTAGCCAAAATGACAGGCATGAGCCACCATCACCGCCCTTACTCTCCTATTTTGGCCTCTCCTTTCTGCCAGAGACCATCTCAAGGAAGCTGGGCAGCCTGTTTCTCTAATTACCCAATCTTTGCTTCTCCATTATTCAGATCGTGCAAGAAGATGGCGAACACAAAATCACAGATGGAAAAACACTTAGACACTGTCAGCAACGTTTTCCATCACTACTCTGTCCACACTTAAAACTGGTACTGTCATGGTGTCTGAGGTGGGGAACCTCCCATCCTTCCAAGAGTCCACCACTCAGAGACAGTCTCAAGTAAAAAGATGGATTTGTGGGGGGAAGTTCTCGATGGACAGGTCCCAGGTTTCAGAAAACATATAACACAAAACAGGACAGTGGCACAAAGACTTACTTCTGGAGGATTTCCAAGTACTGACAAACCAATTCAGCTCCAATGGAGAACTGATTTGGGACTCCATGGGACGAGAGACACAAGACTTGAACATTTGCCATGGCTTAATGGCGCCTGAGCTCGCTTGCCCTAAATAGGGTCAGGTCAGAGGGCAGGGTAATAGGAAGCTCCCAGTTCCAAGCATTTCACAGACAGGTTCAGGAACCTATATGCCATGTACCAGCCCCTGTCTCTTGGGGTTCAGACTCCCATTACCTGGGGATGGGGCTTCCCTTCCTGTAGGAATTCAGGCACACCCATCAAGAATTTGTGCCAGAATTTTTTTTTGGGGGGGGGGCGCCATTATTGTTTGTAAACAATCTTCTTGGGCTTCTGAGCAGAGAGGGCTAGGGAGATAGTGGAGATGGAGTCAGCTTCTGCCCTCTTTCACTGGCCAGATCTGACCTCCATGACCTAATATTACTGCACCAGGTTTGAAAACAAGACAAGGCAAAAACTGAAGGCTGAGTCAGAGCCTAGTGAGCCCACAGCTCAGCCCTACCAGAATTCGAATTCTGCCCAGGGAGCCTGCCAACCCTGTGAGGAAAATGGAGGAGAATGGAAAAGGAATACGCCACATGTGATCAACAACAGGCAAGGACTATTTATTGAGGAACAGCGAGGGGCACACACCTTCCCACAGGACTGGAGATTGTGACAGGCCTTGAATTTGGGGGTGGGCTTATATAGGGTTTAACAAGGAAAAGGAGCTTGGTGGCCAAGGCCAATGTCCTTGGACTGGCCCACAGTGGAATGCTCCACCTGGTGTGAGAGGCTATTGTCCCCTGGGGACTGAGGGTGGTTTCCTTGACCAGGCCCAGGTTGGAATGAGCTGCCTTTGGACAGGTATGTAGTTAAGCCTGTTCAAGTGTACCCATTGTCTACTTGACCTGAGGGAATAAGGCAGGAATCAATCCTTCAACTCCCACTCAACAAGCCAGACTCTCTGACCCATGTTGGTAGTCAGACAACACCAAAAGACAGATAAGACAGACAAGGGGCCACACACAACACAGATTACTTCTCAAAGAAGTCCCAGGCCTGAATCTGGCTTCAGATTCAGGAAGGAACACTACATCCAGCATTCCACTGAGTCTCAGCAGATGAAGGCCTGCTCAAACTCACCTCCAGAGGGTTCCCAAATGATTCTTATCCATGTGGGTGCTCTGCAAGCAGACACTTGAGAGAGGCTTGGGGAACATCAGGGCTAGAGAACATCTCTTAGTGGCAGTCGCCCGAGGGCCAAGGCACTCACCTACCAGGGAAATTCCCAGGGGCCAAGACCCGATGCCATTCAGATGCATCATCTCGCTGGGGCCTCCAAATGTAATAACCTCTGAGTGGAGAAATTCACAGAGGCATGGCCAAAGGTGACAATGGAGCCTTTATTAGCTGGCCAGCAACTGCCTTGTTCCAAGGACTAAGAGCGGCACTGACTTCCAATGGGGCAGGATTCATAAAAGCCAGAACCACACACAGGTTGTGGTTTAGCAAGCAATCTGATTTACAGAGGCTTAGGGGCAGGGATATTCTTCAGATGCTGAGCCTTAAAGATAGTCAGAACCAGGGGCTGGGGATATAGCCTAGTGGCAAGAGTGCCTGCCTCGGATACACGAGGCCCTAGGTTCGATTCCCCAGCACCACATATACAGAAAACGGCCAGAAGCGGCGCTGTGGCTCAAGTGGCAGAGTGCTAGCCTTGAGCGGGAAGAGGCCAGGGACAGTGCTCAGGCCCTGAGTCCAAGGCCCAGGACTGGCCAAAAAAAAAAAAAAAGATAGTCAGAACCAGACAGAAAACATTCTCCTGACAAAGCTGGGGACTAGAGACCTGGGACTGGAAATAGGGTTCAACAAGAAACGGAATGCTGGGTTTTCACAGGGTCACTGGTCTCCGGCTACCATAGGTGTCCAATGAACATGTACAGGTTGAATAAATGGAGGAATGAATGATGAACTTTCCATAAGTATTTGGTGATGAAACAGAGCAGGGGCTTTAAGAGGGTCTAAGTGAGACTTCAGGAGGGATGAGGCATGAGGGGGGACTATTGTCAGAGAATGGAAGAAAAGTGTGCACACACCATGAATAACATTTCCCAGGTGAATGTATTAACTCAACACCCCCCCACACCCAGGCAGGGCTATGGTGAGAGGAAGAAAACATCTTCTTGGAGACCTTGCTAGTGAAAAGGCCCTCTAGAGCTTTCTATTCCTTGACACCAACACGAAGGCCACCCAGTCTAAGAATTTATCAAAGTTGATCAATAGATCTGCATCATCATCCAGCTCCTGGATTATTTTGTCAACTGTTTCTTGATCTTTGGTGTTCTAAGAGAAAGAAAAAAGAAGAAACTCTTGAGCTCAAAACCTCCATGTGAGAGTCTGGCCCACAGCTCTCTGACTTCTTATTGCTCAGGGCTCAGGCTAGGCAGGCCCAGACATATGAAGCCCCTCAACAGCACAAGACAAGAACAACAAGGCCTACGTGTCATGAGCCATCCTGGAGTCACACAAGGCTTGACCTAGAACATGCTCTACAGCTCACTCACTCACCTCTCCCTTGCCCTGCATCTCTCCACAGTACTTCTAGGGAAACAGATCCCAGGAGAAGAGTAAGCAAAACCAAAGGGATGGAGAGTTCCTGAGAGGGGGCAGCTGAGGCCCTGTGCCACCAATATCCTTGAGAGTTCAAAAGAGGGCAAATATCCACCCCAATATCCCCCCTCCAGGATCTGCCGTTCATTCCCTCTGCAAGGGAGACCAGGAAGTTGGAGATGAAAGAGCATCACCTACCTTGATGGTGTTTGCAAGTTCCCTTGTAATCAACATCCTCATCTCATTCTTAGTGAGGGTCTCAGGATCCCCTGTCAGAACTGAGTACTGGTGGAAGATGTTGACGATGCCTTCCATGTGATCTTCCAGTGTAAGCATCTTCTCAACTTCACGTTATCCTCTTAAAAGACAATGGAGATCTAGTGGAAACTCCTCACCAACCCGTTCAACATCTACTGCTCCCTCTTTCTGCCTCTAGGGCTTAGAGAAAGCATGAAGTCCTCCATACCTACTCCGTTTGATCCATGGTGACATTGTATGTAGACAGGATAGGGAAGAAAAGGATATGTGACCATGTGTAAAGACTGAAGAAGGAGGAAAAAAACCTTCCAAATGGCCGTGTTGCCGCCACCACCACCACCACCACCACCTCACCCACCAGGCAGGATCCTTTGGAAGTTATCGCTCACTCAAGCTCATCCAGGAAGGGTTCTGGGTTGGCCTGGCTGTTCACTTTCCCCAGGTGATAATCGATCATCGCACCTCCACCCCTACTAAGTGCTGGTCTGGTCTAAAATTCAGCCCAAACTACTGTGTCAGCCCAGAAATGCCCAGGTAAGCACACATCTGTGGTTTCCAACACTGTGATTGCAACATGGCCACCAACAACCACAAGCCGATGGACCACTGAAGGACCCAGACAAGGAAAGGGTACTTACCACTCAGTGCTCAAGTGTGGAGCTTTAGCTAGAAATCAGCACTCATGATGGATACCGACCCAGGAGGCTTTTATAAGACAGTGCAGGCTTCATCTTTAACCTTGGGTGGAGAAATCTCTCTGTGATTCATCTTGAGAGAGTAGCCTGGCAGTGCTGGGTTGCTCAAGAGCAGCTTTGAACCTGTGGCTTTGACTGTATCAAGAGCCTCTCAGGTTTCAGTTGGCCTGAAGCAAAACCCTACACCACCACCACCCCACACTGAAGTGTCTTGCATAATTCTGGCACTGACAAGGACAAATTTTTGCTGAGGGAGAAATCGCATTTAAAAGTTATGTAACTAAGTATCAAACCCAACATTATCTGCCTTTAAAATCTTTTCAAGTACAATTTTCCCCAAAAGTGTCAATGGACATTTTTTAAAATCCTGTTTATCCATCTTGTTTTAGCAATAAGATTTTTGGTAGAGGTAGAATGTCTTGTCTCTATTTCTGATCTTTTTCCCCCAATCTTTTATTAATACAGTCAATTCCCAATTGACCTCTTTAATAATTTATGTCCTCAGACTTTTCTTCATTCCCCCAGAAGCACTGTGTGAAAAACACCAGGCTAAGCTCAGGAACAGAAGAACAACAACTAAGAAGAAATGATGGCTGTCCTTCCATAACTTACAACCAAATGGGTTCAGACATCTTTCTAAGCTATAACACAGAAAAGTCACCCAGTGAAAGAGAGGATGTGCCAAGGACAGTCAGGATGACCAGCTGATGGCTTGTCCGTGTGAGGCTAGGGCCCATGTCCACCCAGCCCTTGGGCTGGTACCAGGGCTGCTTGCCAGGCCAGTGTGGAGCCACAGTAGGGCTCTGGGGCCAGCTTGGGCATCCTTGACCTCTATAAACCTGTGTCTTGATCTGTGAGGTGATTCCACCAGCTTCAATTGTTCCTGGAATTAAGCATAGCCTCAGGGACCAGGTCCAGAAAGACTGCCCTTTCTAGAACAGGAGCTTCAGTCTCACTCTTAATACAGAAGACCCTCTCCGCCCCCCCCCCCATGCCCTTAAATCCCCAGGTCTTAACAGGAGGTTATAAAGTAAAAGGTAAACAAAGTACCCTATTTATAGACTACCATGGAGGAGAGGGGAACAGGACAAAAAAACACATCCAAGTAAGATTTAAAGGAAATAACAGCATGACACAATCCAGTCCTCCTCTCTCATAGTGTTTTCCCCTGGGATGGAACACGGCTGTGTTCTGTGTCACTCCTCCCACTGACCCTGGGCCAAGCCAGTTCATTGGCCTAGTTTCTTTTTCTCCTTTGCATAGTGACTGTATATTTGTTCTTCACAGAGTCATTTGGAGGATTAGATCATAGTAAATGAAAATGGAATATAATATTGCCTGCTATGTATAAAGGTGAATTTTAAACTAGTAGAGTCATTCCCTCACTTTCATTCTGAATGTACCCAGAAAGAAGCCCTTTAAATGTGCACCCAGTTCTGCCCCACATTCTCTCCAATCCTGTGCCCAGGCCCACACTGGAGCCATGTGACCAAGCAGGACAACAAATAATGTGAAACATTGTTCAATGTCTTGGCCATCAGGGAAAAGCATAGCGATCAGCATGGCTGGGGAAGGGTTGGAGGCATAGGTAGGCTTTGGGTCAGTGGGTCAGCCCTTCTCGCTGGCCACACATCACCTGGGCCTCAGTCCAGCAGTTCAGGAATCAACTTTTCTTATCTAGGGCAGGGGCAGGGAGGTGTGGCCAGGTGAGGGGAGGTGGCTGCCTGCAAATATGCCAGTTACCTAGGTAACACAAGTACTGACTGAGCGGAGACCATAGACAGGCCAGGGGACTCTGTATGGAGCCCTCCCAGGGTGGACCTGACACAACACAGCTGTCTCTTAGGTCAAAGTTCTTGGTGAGCATGGACCCCAATGGGGAGCAGTGTTTAGGAGAGGATGCTGAGGGGTGCTGGAAGTTCATGAGCCCTAGGGCTCTCTCACACAGACTCAAAGAGGGAGCTTCAGCACCCACCGTGTCACCCACCAGTCCTTCAACGGACATGGAATTCTTCATCCACGAAGTAAAAGGGTTGATCACCTGTCCGTAGGGGAGAGTTTGGGATTAGAAGGCTCCTCAGAGGTGATCACCCCGGGCTCAGTCAAGCACACCTAAGAATCAGGGGCAGGACATCCCTAGGGAAGTTGAGTCCACAAACTGAGGGAACAGATTGTCCACATGTGAGCGGCAGAGGGGTTCAGTGGGGGCCCGGTATGCTCAGCCAGCCTCTAGCTCTCACAGGTGAACACAGGCATGGTGAAGGGCTCCCCATCCCCACCCCCTCAGGAGTGGCAGGATTGTTGACTGGCTCAAAAAGATCATGGGTTGGGGGAAAAGGGAAGTAAATTAACCAACCAGCTTCCTCCCAAATTAGTACCAGGCCCAGCACAGGGACTTGCACACACACACACACACACACACACACACACACACACACACACACACACGGACAAAGCGCTATGTGAATACTTTCTGCACCTCCTCAGCCCCCTTGCTGTGAGAATTGCCACACTGCTCACCTGTGAAGCAACCTTTCCCAGAGAGGACCATGAGGCCCAGCCAGGGACTGCCTATAAAAGCCAGGGTCAACCTTCTCTGTCAAAGGCTCTGTGGGGCTCTGACTCTGGTAAGTGAACTGCCAGCTCTTCAGGGAGAAGCCTACAAGTTCTTTCTTTTCTCATCTTACCCCACTTTCTTCCAAACCCTCTGCCTAAAGCCTTTCTTAGTTGACCCTGCTGACTTTGTAACTTCCTTCACATCTTCTTACAGCCTTGTGCCCTCAAATGCTTTGCTTGGTGGCATTCTCTACTACACTGCCAGTCATTTTCCATGTGTGTGTGACAGTCTCCCCATTCAGTGGCAACCGGTGCTTTATTCTCATTTTTAGTTATTTATTTCATTGATTCTTTATTGTTAGCTTTTTGTGCAGTTGCTGGAGTTTGAAGTCAGAATATTATACTCTCACTCAGATTTTCCACAAATAGTTAGTACTAAATGTATTACTTTTTTACAGTTAATTAAAGATAGAGTCTTCTAGACATTTCTTCCCAGGCTGCCTTGAAACTCAATCCTCAGAGCTCAGCCTTCTGAGTAGCTAAAATGACAGGCATGAGCCACCATCACCGCCCTTACTCTCCTATTTTGGCCTCTCCTTTCTGCCAGAGACCATCTCAAGGAAGCTGGGCAGCCCGTTTCTCTAATTACCCAATCTTTGCTTCTCCATTATTCAGATCGTGCAAGAAGATGGCGAACACAAAATCACAGATGGAAAAACACTTAGACACTGTCAACAACGTTTTCCATCACTACTCTGTCCGGCTGGGGCACCCAGACACCCTGAACAAGAAGGAAGTCAAACAGCTGGTGCAAAAAGAGCTGCCAAACTTCCTCAAGGTAGAGTTACTTTGGTTCAGGAGGGAGGGGGGTGAAGGCTCGATTGGCAGTCAGCAGGTCCTTTCCAGCCTCTTTCCTCAGTTCTGTCAGTAGAGGGGCTAAAGGTTAGTTGGCACCAACAGATAGGAGATTGGTCACTTGAGCATCTGCAGTGTGTGCCACCTTGTTCTGGGCACAGGGACAAGGTGGTAAACAGGAGCTCATTCTCCCAGTGGGGACAACAGTGAATGAAAATAGGTAAATCTGATGTCACTCAGTAAGTCCCTTTAGACAATAAGAGTCCTATATGTAGGCTACCCTAGGTGGGGCAAAGGTGACAGGGTAGACAAGGGGCCCATTTTGAAGAGTTGATATTTGAGTGCTTGGTTGATGGGAAGGCAAGGACCTGAGGGTGAACTCTGGCAGGAACATGAGGGCCACTAAGCCTCAGCTGAGAACCCAGAGACCAGGATAGAAACTAGAGGAATCTAGAGCACATGGAATGCCCTCAGCACAATGCTGACACGGTACTCAAGTCAAATATCAGTGTGTTCCCTGGGTTGGAAAATGCTCAAGCAATTCTAGAGGGGAAAAAGGAAATTTTCTCCACCAGCCTTTTTGTTCTCTTGTCACCTTGGGGCACCAAAGGCCTGGACAAAGAAGGCTGGAATAGAGGAGTCTCAGTCTCAGTTCTAGCCCTAAAGCCAGTCATCAGGGAGCCAGTACCTAGCTCTCCTGGAACCCTTTCCTCATCCTGATAGAGTAGAGGAATGCCACCATGGGAGGTATTAGAGCACTGACAGCTCACCAGCAAGGTACTGAGTCAGAATAGACAGAGGGAAAGGGGAGAGGAAAGAGAGGGAGTGACTGAGAAGGGGGAGGGAATGGGACAGCCAAGGCTTTATGTCAGACCTGAATTTGCACCTCTACTCTCCTGCTCCTGAGGCTTTTCCACCTGCAAAATTTCCTATCCAGTTTGTAAGACTCAGTTTCCCCAGGGAAGAGACTATTTCTACTTGTTATTAGAAAGTTGCTATAAGGACCAAATGAGAAGACATTTCTAGAGTTACGGATTGTCTGAGTTTCTTTTGTAAAATATCCATAGTACTCAAGTTGTAGGCTGTCTAGGGAATAAATCAGAAAATGTTTAGTGTCAGTCCTCTATCATTATAAGGTTTTCCTTATGTATTTGCCATTGGTCATTCTCTGCACTCCCTAGTCTCCACACCTGGCCATACCCACCCCTATCAGTCTCCTTTCCTACATCTACAGAAGGAGAATAAGGATGACAAAGAAATAAATGAAATCATGGAGGATCTGGATACAAACCAGGATGATACGCTGGACTTCGATGAGTTTGTGATCCTAGTGGCAAGGGTTTCCAACACTTTCCATGAGGAGATGCACAAGAACGCCCACGGGTAAGGCCACAGCCATGAACCAGGCCTTGGGGACGGCAGTTGCCAGGGTGCTGGCTGTGGTCAAGCTCATGGACATGGCCATGGTCATGATCATGGCCATGGCCACGGCCACAGCCACTAATCCATGAGGCTGGCCACTCTGCACCTGCCCAACTAGGGCCATAAGGAATGTCATGTCACACCACCTTGGCTGTGGGGAGTGAAGATGAAAGGAAATAAAGTCTTTCTCTATACCAGTGCTCTTCATATTTGTGTTCCCTTCCCAACTCGTCCTCCTTGGAAGTCTAAACATTGGGCCTCCCTGCCCTTGTCTGCCGCTCTATGCATCCATTGAATCATCAGAAAATGAGAACAAGGCCAGTGGTAGGTGGCTCATGTCTGTAATCCTATGTACTCAAAAAACTGAGACTTGATAGCAATTCAAAGACAGCCCAGGATCATAGTTCAGAGCCAACCTAAGCAGGAAAGTCCATGACACTTATATCTCCAATTAGCCAACAAAATCCTAGAAGTGGAGGTATGGCTGAAGTGGTAGAGTGCTAACCCTAAGCACAAAAGCTAAGTGCACAGGCCCTAAATTCAAGCCCCAGCCCCAGCACACACACATGCATGTGCACACACACACATACACACACTCACACACACAGAGGAAGAAAAGACAATGAGAAGGAAGAAGATTAAGTCTGCCCTGACCCCCTTATATGTACCTCTGACTCTCCTCATCTCTAATGTTAGTCTCACTGCTCAGGTTCCAGTCATCCTGTCCAGCCTGTTAGCATAGCCCTTGTTGCAGAAAGCAAAGACAAGCTCTCTCTCCCTTTCAGTATGCCAGCCACCTTCCTATCCAGCCTTAGGCCCAGTTTACCCATGGCTTTCCACTCTAAACTTCTCTTGACGAAACTCTATTCTACCCTAGCTGCTTAGAAAGCTGAGGCCTGGAGGACAGAGGTTCTGAAGCTAGCTTCAGCTGGGAATCTCTGTGAGACACATCTAATTAGCTGACAAAATGGTGGGCTGAAATGTGGTGGCTGAAGACCAGCCATGAGCAAGGAAGCTGAGCACGATCATGAGGCCCTGAATTCAAGTCCTGGTGCCAGCACACACACAAAATATACACTTCATCTGGAGGTCTTCTTGACATGAACCAAGACAATGCCATGTCTAGGGAGTGATACTGGAACTCAAGCAGTAGGATCAAGAACAATTAGGTGTGATTTACCTGCAAACTCACTTCTGGATCCAGGAGGGGAGTTGGATCTCTTATTGGATGCTGGCAGGAAATAGAGGTATCATATGGGTAGAAGTAGGAGTTAATCCCTTACCTACTCTAGCCCCAGTAGGATGGTAGAGTGAAAAGAGCACCTGCATGCCCAGCAAAACAAGTGAACGGCAATCCATGCTCTGTAATTAAAATCACATGAGTCACATAAGGAGCTTTTGCTCTGAGTCCAGTGAGCCTCTAGCAACTGGTGCTTCTTACTTTAAGCCTCAAGAGGTGATAGAAAATCTTCCAGTTGTTAGTCAACAGCTGAGAGCTCAGGCCAGCGGAGACAGTTGCTTCTCTCTGTAAAATCTGTGACCTGATCTGGCTCCATTTTCCCCAGTGCTGTCTCTTACAGCCTTTGGACCAAAGCACCTAGCTCAGAGTGACACCCAAGTGACTCCTCTGTCATCTCGGTGCTCTCTCCCCATAAAATGTGTGTGCAAGCTACACTCATATTAAGATCCCCTAACATACACACACACACGTACACACATGCATGCACGCACACACACATCAATCCTTTCAGTGGAGAGAAGATTCATACATGTGAATGTATGGGCACTGGAGAAAGACTAGCAGTCATTGGTTCACTGAAGCACAGAGCAGAAAAGAGACCAGCCTAAAGATCACCCTGTAGTAAAGCTGATTAAAGTTGTACAGTGAGACAGGGGACTGGAATTCCATTTCTTTCATCACTTGCACCCTCAGGGTCCTTCTCCAGGGCCGAGCATAAAATGTGAGTGCTTCCAGAGTCAATTTCAACAATCCCCTCACTGTTGCTGTGGTTGGAACCCCTTCCCTGACCACACTCCTGTTTAAAAGTCTCCTTCCTAAACCCATCCCTGTTCCGACCACAACCTCATCCCCTGAGGCTCTACTATGGGAGAGAACGTGGAAGGACCCAGGCAGTATTTGCGCTCTGTGAGCCTGGGTAGCAGAGTCAAGAAGCCCTCACCAGCCCTTCATGAAAGGCCTGACTTGAGGAACTGGGAAAAGAGAACACTTACTTATCTGACAACTTTTCTACCCCACGCACATCTAGGAAAGTGGGGCATGGCCATCTTTCTTCCATTCTGCACATAGATGGGTGCAGGGAAAAAAAGAAAGAGCAAGGAAGCCTGAGGTTTTGGGGTTTTTTTTTTTTAATTTTATTGGCAAGGTGATGTACAGAGAGGGTACAGTTACATAATAAGGTAGTGAGTACATTTCTTGTCATATTTGTTACACCCTCCCTCATTTTTCTTTCCCTTCCCTAGTTCAGATTGGCATATATACACTATCCAGTGTACCAAAATCATATACAGTAACCACATGGGGTATGCCACAGGAAATTCACCTAATGTGTAAAACCTAATGACAGTGATAAAATCCTCCTGTTTCCATCTCTTGGAGTTCATTTTGCTTAGTCTCATCTTCTATAATTATATGTACATAGCTGTTAAGCTCTTATGAACCTCTGATAGGTTTATCCTAGACCTTCTTATGCTTATTCAGTAATTGGTTTTAGATACATAATGTAAAGTCACTGACCAAAACATGTAGAAATACCATTTGAAAAGAAGTTTGTTGTTTTATAGTCATGATCTCTACTGTTCTCCCTGCACCCCCTCCAACAACCACATATCAAGGAGACCATGTGCCTCGGTTCTCTGTACTCTAGGCTTGTCTCGCTCAATGTTATTTGTTCAAGATCTGACCATTTCCCCATGAATGTCATTATTTTATCATTTTTAATCGCTATGTAGTATTCCATTGTGTACATGTACCACATTTTTTGGATACATTCATCTGTAGAGGGGCATCTGGGTTGTTTCCATGCTATTGTGAATTGTGCAGCAATAAGCATGGATGTGCAGGTGTTTTTACGGTATCCTTGATATTGTTGTTCAGGATAGATACCCAGGAGTGGTATGGCTGGGGATTAGGGTATGTCTATGCTAAGTTTTTGAAGAACCTCCATACTGTTCTCCAGAGTAGTTGTACTAGTTTACACTCCCACCAACAGTGGAGAAGGGTTCCTCTTTCTCCATATCCCCTCCAGCATTTGTTGTTTCCTAAATTCAGACTATAGGCCATTCTAACTGGAGTGAGGTGGTATCTCAGGGTTGTTTTTTATTTGCATTTCCTTTACTGAAGGAGACCTGAGTTCTAATGCTAGCCTTGCCAGGACCTTGCCCTGTTCTGTTTCAGTCAGAGTAGGCTGGGTGCTTCTCTCATTTCTGCTGCGACTATTACTCACCAATGTGCCATAAATATGTCTGTGACTGTCTCCCATGCTAGACCGAGCCCCACAGGGCAAATTCCATGCCTTTGTCCTCTGCTGTAGATGCCTTAGTCCCAGCACCTAAAGTGAGCACTGGCACAATGCAGGCCCTCAACATATATTGACTGCATGAATATTCTAAAATTTGCCACATGTCTCATGTACTTTTTTTTTCAGGAAGAGGTATTGAGAGGGAAAGAGACCAAAGCATGAAAGTGAATAATCATCAGAGTCAACATGTTTATGGGAATCTGAAGTCCTATTCAAATCCAAACTGGACTTAGGTTTCTTGGGGGAGGCCAATTTGGACAGTACAGGCCTTGGACTCAGGGCCTGAGCGCTGTTCCTGGATTCTTTTAGCTCAAGGCTAGAACTCTGCCACTTGAGCCACAGCGCCACTTCTAGCCATTTTCTATATATGTGGTGCTGGGAATCGAAGCCAGGACTTCATGTATATGAGGCAAGCACTCTTGCCACTAGGCCATATTCCCAGCCCATACTGGACTTAGGTTTAAAGGGGAAAAAAGATTTGCTGTGGGGAAAAACAAAGAAGTCTAAAAAATGATTCAGTCCAACCTGCCCCAAAACTGTTGATTCAGTTCAGCCTGCCCCAGGCCCATTCTTGAGTGAATCTCACTAACATCCCTGCCATGTGATTGAACCAACCTTTCCTGCTCCTCAAGAGAAGGAGCTTCCTCCTTTGTCAGTAACACTCAAAACATGAATTACACTGGGTCAAATTTATTAACTACCCTGCCTCCTTGTGACTGCCAGGCACTCATCCTAGTTACCCTTCTTGAAGGACTTGCCTCTTCACTCTAGGCCCATTCTTTCTATGTATACAAAGATGAAACATGAAGGACTGACTCCCACCCAGTTTTCCCAGGCCCATATAGGCATCAGGCAAAACGCCAGGCATGTGCTGACCTGCTCTGATGTGCAGGCAGAGCAATTGACCTAAGCCCAGCTGTAAACTCTATTGAGGGCCCAAGAAAAAGCCACCAACTTCCCAGACTTAGTGGTGCTTTCAATCACCTCTTCCTCCGTGCTCAAACCCCTTATAAACCTGTTCCCAAATCACCCCCTCGCATAACCTCCAAACCTAAGGGATGATCTGTGTCCTCGCTGTTCCTCAATAAATAGTCCTCGCCTGTTGACGATCCAGTCCATCCGATTTTTTTTCTATTCTCCTCCATTTTCCTAACACTCCTAAGCTTTTTTTTTTTTTTTCCAGTCCTGGGCTTGGACTCAGGGCCTGAGCACTGTGCCTGGCTTCTT
This sequence comes from Perognathus longimembris pacificus, assembly GCF_023159225.1. Lineage (NCBI taxonomy): Eukaryota > Metazoa > Chordata > Mammalia > Rodentia > Heteromyidae > Perognathus > Perognathus longimembris. The sequence continues at coordinate 35,862 of NW_025959902.1, read as the reverse complement.
TTTGATCAAAGCTAGGACTCTTCCACTTGATCCACAGCTCCACTTCTGGCTCTTTTCTATATATGTGGTGCTGAGGAATCGAACCCAGGGCTTCATGTATAAGAGGCAAGCACTCTTGCCACTAGGCCATAATCCCGGCCCCAACACTCCTAACCATTAAGGAGCATTCAGTAAATCTAACCCCTTACATGCCTTCTACCATCCATACATTCATTCATCTACTCTAAAACTCTCTCCCTAGGGCTGGTATGTGGCTCAAGTGGTAGAGTGCCTTCCTAGCAAGTAGGAGGCCCTGAATTCAAACCTCTGTCAACAGAGCTTTCTCTGGCTTCTTCACCTCTCTGCCAGAAATGATTTTCCCCATGACAGTATATCTAATGCTTTCTTTGGATCCATCAATGCTCAATTGGTATCTGTCTCCATGAATACATCCCCAATGACAACCCTTCAGAAGAACATATGATCTCCCTCCCACAGGACCACATAACTTTCTAACATGTCTGCCACTCAGATTCTGAATAGTAACTAAGCACTCATCTGCAAGCCTCACTCTGATCTCCTTGACAGCAGGGATGGTACAAATCTACTCTACAACCCCAGGTGCTGGTATGGAACAATATCTCTATGAACACTGAGATTGAATAAACAAAAGCAGGATGGGCATAAGGCTCAGTAGATTTGTAAACAGGTTAGAAGAACAAGAATGTAGAGATGCTGTGTTAAGTGGACCTGAAGATGAGGCAAGGTAGCTTGGAGGGACTTTACTATGCCAGCTGACTTGGAAGCTGACCTGGAAGCTGACCAACAACAGAGAGGATAAACCATTTTATATACCAAAAGTGCTTCTTCTTGTCCTGGGTCTCTCTGAACTCAATCTGAGTGTAACAAGAGACTCAGATCTATACCTTGCTTGAATAATATTTGTTCTAGCAAGTCAGATGTACAGAATCCTGCAGGATTTTCTTAAATATAGTTTAACAGAGAGCATCAAGATGAGTTAGCCCCTTACATTCCATTCAAAATGGATAGATTGGCCTGGGAATATGGCCTAGTGGCAAGAGTGCTTGCCTCGTTTACATGAAGCCCTGGGTTCGATTCCCCAGCGCCACATATATAGAAAATGGCCAGAAGTGGCGCTGTGGCTCAAGTGGCAGTGCTCAAGGTTTAAGCGTTGCCTAACAGGGACAAGACAATTTGTTCAACTGTGAGAGTATGATTACGTGAAGCTGAAAAATAGAGGTCAATCACTCCATGTGGCACTCCGATCCAAAGATGTGGTGTGTGACAAGGACCTCCACTGGCCTGGTCAGCCGAGAGCTGCAGCTAACAGCTTCTGCCCCCCACTCCTTGCGAGAGACTATGGTGAAGACATCTGGGGGAGAAGGAGAGCCATGGCCCATCACAAAGCACATCCCATTTTGTGCCTGCTCCAGGACTGGCTGCCTGTACTGCTCTAGGCTACCTCTGCCCCCTGGTGGTAGAAGGAGGCCTCAACAGGTAAACGCACCCTCCCTGCACACTTCCACGTGCGCATTGCATCCCCAAAGCAGAGTCTGCACCCACTGGGGGCCTAGAAGCTTTGCTCTTTCTTCCAGGATGTCCTCCACCATAGACAGATCCCACTGTCCAGCTCCTTCCATTCTGCCCCAGGCCTCATACTCCAGGGAGCTTCTTCACCTCACCCATTCTCCCTGCCAGAGCCCTCCTCATATCATTGTGCACTCATCCCTCTGGGTATCTGATCTCTTCAACCTGAGACTCCCACCGTGTGAGGCTGTATCTTCTCATCGATCTCGATTCCCTGAGCTCACGGCTTAGGTCTCCATCTTCAGGCCACAAGGGCTATTTCTCCCCCTTCTTAGGCTTCTATCTCTTCTAGCATCTGCCCTACACTCCAAAGACCTAGAGCAATCAGTGCAAGTGTCTGGCCAGGGATTCCCTCTCCAGTCCAACCCAGATCCCCTCACCCCAGTCACGTGCAACTGTGCAGACCTAAGGAATATTTATGGCTGCCTCAGAAACCCCAGGCAGTTCCCCAAGCCTCCTCACCATCAAGACTTAGTTTGCTCTTTTCAATGAGCTGAGAGATGTTGCCAAACAGGTGCTGCAGCCCCTCTGACACCTGTTTAGCTTGTGTTTTGTCCAAGGAAGAAACACCTGAAAAAGAATGTTTCACTTTATGTGGTTCTTCAGCAAGCATAGTGCCAGGTGTCACAGTGGCACAGGCTCTGGCCAGAAACAGCCCCTCCCACTCCATTGCCCCTATGTGTACCCAACTCTCCAAGCCCCTCCAAGAAGCCTCCTCTAGGCTGACCAGGGAACCACCTCTCAGAAGGTGATATGCCTTTCTCTAGTGCTATTCTAGATACTCCCCTAAAATGATAACTAATTATTAAGGGAAAGAAGGACTCAGAAATATTAACCTATTCTCATGACCTACATCTATATACACAATTTTCAAAATAAAATGGAAATGTATTCGGGAACCTCACAAAATGTTCTTCTGTGTAAAGTTTTAATGTAGTGGAAAGAAACCATGGAGAAGCCATTGGAGTTAGCTGTGAGGAATCAGGCCAGTTCCTGGTGGGCCTGGAAGCACCTGCTTTGTAAAGGATCATGGGAGGATGATCATGGATACTTATTCACATCCTTACCCCCAAGGAACTTGCTTTCATGGATAGGAATAAAGTCAAATCAGGTTAGAGTCCAAATGACATAATTGTAACACAACTATAATCATCATTCCCATCTATTTGCTTTTGTTGTCTGTGTGCTAAATTCTTCACATGCCCCCTCTGGCTTTATCATCACAGTACATTTAAGAAGTTGGGAACTTGATATCAAATTTCAGGTGGGAAAATCAAGATTTAAGGAGCTAATTGCATACTTCAAACCATTACTAGAGGCAGGGCAAGGAATCACAGTGAGGTCAATAGATTCAGAATCTTGATCTCTAAACCTAAAGCTATTCTTTCATATCAGAGAAGAGCAAGTACTTACTTTTTTTTCCATTACAAGACTTTAGGATTTTCTTTGGTCCAGAGAAGGAAAACTTACCCCAGGCTGGGAACACCAAAGCAGAGAAGACTAAAAGCCAAGGCAGCATCTTCGTGTGGTCTCAAGATACCTATGGGGAGAACGTGGTCACCGCCCTGGTCTGGCAGTGGTTCTGAGAAGAGGACTAGGAGTGAACACTTAAGTTTGCTCACTCTGCCCTGGACTGCATGAGGCCCTGCCTGTTTCTACACAGTGAGCCTCCTGAGGCTCAGCACTTGGCTCCAGCTTCTGTGTTTTCCCTGATCACAGCAGGCACAGGCTTCTTAATCCTCACACTATTTCACAATGCAGGGCTTTATCCCCATTTCTATAGATGAAGGAAGTGAGATGCAAGAATAATCCAGACAAAATTCCAAATTCACATAAATGGATCTAATGCAGAGAACTCCTTTCCTGTTGAGGATGGAAGAAGAGGACAGACTGGGAAGAAAGGGAGATTTCACTGTTAAGACAAAGGAAATCTGATCTTAAGGCGCCATCTGGTGGGGTAAAGTCCTTTCTTTAGGCAGAAGCTTTTTTTGGGGGGTGTGGGGGAGAGGTTGGGAGTGGGGGAGAGGGGAGTCTGTCCTGGAGCTTGAACTATGGGCCTCGGCCCTGTCCCTGAGCTCTTCAGCTCCACAGAAGGGCTCTACCTCTTGAGCCACAGCACCACTTCCTAGGCAGAAGCTTTTGAAAAAGAAACACACTCTAACAGAAATACCTGAGAAGCTGCACTGTCCCAGTCCAGCAGCTCAAGGCGCAGTCTGCTCACCCCTCATTGGCTGGCAAGGTCCTTCCCTTCAGCCTTGGCCTCTAGTTCCTGCCCCTCCTCCAGCGGCGGCTCCTCCTCTCCCTGGTGCTCAGGTGGCAATTGCTTCCAAGGATGGAGCACTAAACTCTGGCTTCTCAGAAAAGAGAAGACAACCTCTGATTCCCAACAAAAGATGAAGGTGAGAAAGGAAGACAGAGGTCTGAAGCTCTGTCCACAGCTCTGAAAAGAATTCAGCTGAAACCAGACTCGGGCTGAGAGAACCTGGGAACCCGCCCTGTGAGTAAACCTATCAGTTCCTCCTCCCTGGGAAAGAACACCATTGCCCAATCCTTCCTGAACTCCTTCCTCCTGTTCAGCACTCAATAAGCCCTGTCATCCCAAGATGCCTATGGGGCCCAGAGATGGTGTCACTAAGCTAACATCAAGGACCTTCCTACTGATGGGAGTCTGGAGAAGAGACAAGAGAGCTGCTCCTCAAGCCATTGTAATATGGAAAATGAAAGGCCAGGGAAGTGTGGAGGGAGAAGGGAGGAGGAGGTAGGAATGTCCCCTCACCCCTATCTCCCTGGAGGGGTGAGCTCCCAAGTAGCACTGAGGCTGGGAGCTAGAGACATCAGAATTAAAACATAAAAGTGCTTTGAGAGAGGATACTACATGTGCAAAGGCCTGAAAGTGTCAGACAAAAAAAATAAGGGAGAATGAGGAGCAGTGGGGTTGGAAAAAGAGAGATAACACCTACAACTACAGGTAACAGGACAGATGCTCAGCTAAGAAACTCACCACTTGTGGAATGAACAATACACAGAATGAAGGGGCTTTGGGTAGAGAAATGGTGATGTTTGTGCTTTGTAAAATCGCTCTTCCTGAGGTTTGTGGCCTGAATTGGGGGTCAAAACAACAGACACACTAGGAGACCATCACAATAGCCCAGGTGAAAGTTAAATGGAGCCTCTGCTACCACTTGGTAGAAAGTGCAAACTTGGTCAGAATCCCAAACTAGCCAAAGCTCCATCTCAATTAAGCAAAGCAAAACCCACAGCCCCTTTGGCACAAATAAGGTATTGTCCATTTTGTGCTGTTTGCCAAGACCTTCCTGGGAAAAGAAGCTTTCACCAGCTGGGGATATGGCCTAGTGGCAAGAGTGCTTGCCTCGTATACTTGAAGCCCTGGGTTCGATTCCCCAGCACCACATATACAGAAAATGGCCAGAAGTGGCGCTGTGACTCAAGTAACAGAGTGCTAGCCTTGAGCAAAAAGAAGCCATGGACAGTGCTCAGGCCCTGAGTCCAAGGCCCAAGACTGGCAAAAAAAAAAAAAAAGCTTTCACCAGCCCAGTAAGGCAATTTTACACATCCCTGATGCACTTCCTGCTCTGAAGTAAATTCCAGAACCCAATCCAGGGCACTGCCCCTTCCCAACAGTTGCTTAGAATCTCTATTTTAGAAAGCCCTAGGTCATAGATTTTGACATTACAATTACTAAGGTGACAACACTGAAAAAGCTGCTTGCTTCAGTCCTATTGCCTGTTTACCCAACCCAGTTCCTCCAACCTATGACCCCTACTGGACCCCTCCCTCACTCTAACTCTATCTCCTGAAAGAACCACACAAAACATAGAGAAACCTGGCCCCTGGCAGGTTTTCCCTTTCCACTGTTGGTTCTCCCATTAGTGCCCACATACCCACAATTGTGGCATGTAGATCTTATGGTGAGGGAAGGCATGTGTTTCTGAGACCTGAGGTAAGAAAAAAAAAAAAGGCTAGGTGCACAGGCAGGCACAAGAGAGCAGCCTGGGGCAGTACCACCTCAATCTGTTCCTTTCTCCCTCCTCTCCCTTGCCCCTCTTCCCTTTCCTTCTTGACCTTGACCTCTCTTTCCCCTCTACCTTGTCCTTATCCTCTCTGAACACTTTCTTACTGTACATTCTGTTCTTCTTTTGATAGAGAAATGCAACCCTAGGTCACTAGGATGCTTTGGCAATGGGGAGAAGGGGATATACCTTTGCAAAGTAACTAGAAGTATTTCTGCTTATTATTTTTACTGTTACCCATCATCATCATCTTTAAGTAGTAGTATAAAGGAATTTCAATTCAACGTGTCATTTTGTCAGGCATTAGGATCATTTCTAACCAGAGAAAAAGCTTCCAAAGCACGTTTGTCCTCTTAATGAAAGGGGAATGTCACCGTAAGAAAATACGGTGCTGTTCCATTTCCTGGTTTTGATTTGGGTTTTGTTGGGGATTTGTGTTGGTCCTACTGGAGTTTGAACTCTTGCTTGCTAGGAAAGTGCTCAATCACTTCAGTTTATACACACACACACACACACACACACACACACACACACACACCATTTAGCTTTAGTTTATTTTTCAGCTATGATCTCAGACTCTTTGTCCTGCGTGGGCCTTGAACCATAATCCACCCATCCCTTCCTACTTTATTGGAATTTTACAAGCAACATCATGGCTACCGTTTAAGCGTTGCCTAACAGGGACAAGACAACTTGTTCAACTGTGAGAGTATGACTACGTGAAGCTGGACAATAGAGGTCAATCACTCCATGTGATCTCTCAATGCAATCAGAACACATAAACAGAAGTATGAGGCTGCTGCCTTAGGTAAAACACAGCATGCTGTTTTGCAGTAAATGTTTTTTGTAAGTAGGAAAAATACACTCTAAAATAATGGTAAAAGGTAGTAGGACGCTGGTGGTCCTGATTGTAATATTAGCTCTTCATGAGGCTGAGATCTGAGCATCACAGTTCAAAAAGAGTCCACGAGTCTCCAAATAATCTCCAATTAACCATAAAAATATGGGCGTTTAAAAAAAGAACAAATATGGAAGTAGAGTTCATGACCCCCTCTCAAGGCCTTGGTGCATCTCTCAGAAACCACCAGACCATCTGCAAGCTGCTCCCTTTCATTTCTTTCTGACTCCTGCCCAAATGCATATGCTCACCACCCCATCATCATCCAAATCAACATCCCGCTCCTTCCGCTTCCACCACAACCCAACTCCTCCACTTCAGTTTTCGGTTCTTCACTCATCATTACCTACCCATGTAGCATATGCTGCATTCTTACTTGTGTGTGCATTCGTTTATTTCCCAATAGAATGCATACTTGGAAAAGTACCTCCTAGGGCTGGGATAACCCTGGAGTCCAGACATCCATGGAGGCACAGTCACAGGTGACAAAGGAGTCTTTATTGGCTGGCCAGTGACTGCCCTATCCTGGCCTATCATGTCCCCAAACTAAGACCAGCAGCAGCACTGACTTCCAATGGGGCAGGGTTTGTCAAAGCCAGCACCACACACAGGTGGCGGTTTCACAAGCAAGCAAGTTGATTTACAGAAGCTTAGGGGCAGGGGTAGTTTTCAGCTGCTGGACATTAAAGATGATTCCAAACCAGACAGGCAGCATTCTGCTGGCACAGCTGGAAGCTAGACTGGAAGTGGGGGTCAACAAGAAATGGAAAACTGGGTTCTCACATTTCCCTACTGGTTTTTATGTCCCTATCAGATCACTGATATGAAGGTTTTACATCTTCAGTCTGAAGGGGCATATGGTCAAGGTAGGCACCCTCCAATCTCTGCACCCAATAAAGCCCTCACAATTGGGAAACAGACATCAAAGCTAAACCACCCTCATTTGGACATAAAGAACTGTTCCGCATCCATGCACCATTCCTGACCCCATTTATATGTCATAGCCAGCTTAATTACATACCAAGTTGACTCCTAAGCTCCATTATTTATTTATTTGTTTTGTTTTTTTGCCAGTCCTGGGGCTTGAACTCAGGGCCTCAGCACTGTCCCTGGCTTCTTTTTTCTCAAGGCTAGTACTCTACCTCTTTTTTTTTATTAATTAAATTTTGTTGACAAGGTGTTGTGCAAAAGGGGTACAGTTACATAATAGAGCAATGAGTACATTTTTTGTGATATCTTACACCCACATTTTTCTTTCCCTTCCCTAGATCAGGTAGGCATATATACAATACCCAGTGTACCAAAAACATATACAGTAGCCACTTGGCATACACCAAAGGAAATTCATCTAGAACTTTAAATATAACATCAAAAATAGAGTTTGCTTATGCTTGTCTCATATGATCATACATACATAGCTTTTGAGCTATTGTAATCCACTGAGAGGTCTATTTTAGACCTTTTTATGTTTAGTAGTTGTTTGGTTTTAGTTACATAATGTAAGGTCGCTGACCCAAACCTGTGGGAAATACCATTTGACAAGAAGTTTTTTGTTTCACAGAACTGGTCTCTACTGTTCCCCCACCCCCACCCCACCCTGACAGTCATATATCAAGGAGACTATGCCCCTTTGTTCTCTGTGTTCTAGGCTTGTCTCGCTCAACATTATTTGTTCAAGTTCTGACCATTTCCCTGCGAATACCAATATTTTATCATTTCTAATCGCTATGTAGTATTCCATTGTGTATAGATACCACATTTTTTAGATCCATTCATCTGTAGAGGAGCATCTGGGTTGTTTCCAACCAAGATTTGTCCAGGGCCTGCTTGTTTAGCGAGGCATTTTAACATACCAATTGACCTTTTGGATAACTTCAGTGAAGGAAGGGGAGGGGGAGGAGGGGAGAGGTCACCTGAAACTGAACTGGCCTGTCTTTTATCCAATTTTAAACAACAGTACTTTATTTTACACTGCCAGGACCAGCCAAATGTTTGAACCAAGCCCACAGCCACCTCTTTAGCCAGATTGCTAGAGGACCAAACCGGGCCTGCAACTGACTGTACCCCACCACTTGCCGCCGCACAGGGAGGGGGACATAGCAGGCCTGTGACAGGGCCCAGCCAGAGGCTGGAACTTTTATTCCCCCAAAGATGTCCAAATGAACAACAAAAACATGGAAAACAATGATCCACATTGAAAACTGCTACCAGGTTTAAAAACAGGACAAGACAAAAACCAAAGGCTGAGTCGGGGCCTAGTGAGCCCCCAGCTCACCCTTACCAGGACTCCAATTCTTCCCAGGTGGGCCTGCCACTCCTGTTAGGAAAATGGAGAATGGAAAAGGAATAAGCCACACATTATCAACAACAGGCAAGGACTGTTTATTGAGGAACAGCAAGGGGCACACACCTTCCCACAGGACTGGAGATTGTGACAGGCTTTGAATTTGGGGGTGGGCTTATATAGGGTTTAACAAGAAAAAGGAGCTTGGTGGCCAAGGGCAATGTCCTTGGCCAACCCCACAGTGGAATGATCCACCTGGGGTGAGAGGCTATTGTCCCCTGGGGACTGAGGGTGGTGTACTTGGCCAGGCCCAGGTTGGAATAACCTGCCTTTGGACAAGCATGTGGTTAAGCCTGTTCATGTGCACACATTGTCTTGCTTGACCTGAAGGAATAAGGCAGGAATCAATCCTTCAGCTCCCACTCAGCAAGCCAGATTCTCTGACCCATGTTGGTAGTCAGACAACACAAAAAGACAGATAAGACAGACAAGGGGCCACACACAGCACACATTACTTCTCAAAGAAGTCCCAGGAGGCACATGGGTGACAGCCCATCCTAGCTTCAGACTCAGGAAGGAACACTACATCCAGCATTCCACTGAGTCTCAGCAGATGAAGGCCTGCTCAAACTCACCTCCAGAGGGTTTCCAAATGACTCTTGTCTATGTGGGTGCTCTGCAAGCAGACACTTGAGGGAGGCTTGGGGAACATCAGGGCTAGAGAACATCTCTTAGTGGCAGTGGCCTGAGGGCCAAGGCATTCACCTACAAGAGAATTTCCCAGGGGCCAAGACCCGATGCCATTCAGATGCATCATCTTGCTGGGGCCTCCAAATGTAATAACCTCTGAGTGGAGAAATTCACAGAGGCATGGCCAAAGGTGACAATGGAGCCTTTATTAGCTGGCCAGCAACTGCACTGTCCCAAGGACTAAGAGCGGCACTGACTTTCAATGGGGCAGGATTTATAAAAGCTAGAACCACACACAGGTGGTGGTTAAGCAAGCAATCTGATTTACAGAGGCTTAGAGGCAGGGATATTCTTCAGATGCTGAGCCTTAAAGATAGTCAGAACCAGACAGAAAACATGTTCCTGACACAGCTGGAGACTAAAGATTTGGGCCTGGAAGTAGGGTTCAACAAGAAACAGAATGCTGGGTTTTCACAGGGACACTGGTCTCCGGCTACCATAGGTGTCCAATGAACATGTACAGGTTGAATAAATGGAGGAATGAATGAACTTTCCATAATTATTTGGTGATGAAACAGAGCAGGGACTTTAAGGGGATCTAAGTGCGACTTCAGGAGGGATAAGACATGAGAGGGGACTATGGTCAGAGATTGGAAGAAAAGCGAGCACACACCATTAATAACATTTCCCAGGTGAATTTATTAACTCAACACTCCCCCAGATAAGGGAGGGCTTTGGTGAGAGGAAGAAAACATCTTCTTGGGGACCTTGCTGGTGAATAGGCCCTCAGAGAGCTTTCTATTTCTTGTGGATGTTCTTATGAGTAGTCAGCAACACGGAGACCAGCAGGGATACGAATTCCTCAAAGCTGACCATCCCATCTACATTTTCATCCAGCTCCTGGAATATTTTGTTGATTGTAGCTGGATCTTTGGTGTTCTAAGAGAAAGAAAAAAGAAGAAACTCTTGAGCTCAAAACCTCCATGTGAGACTCTGGCCCACAGCTCTCTGACTTCTTATTGCTCAGGGCTCAGGCTAGGCAGGCCCAGACATATGAAGCCCCTCAACAGCACAAGACAAGAACAACAAGGCCTACGTGTCATGAGCCATCCTGGAGTCACACAAGGCTTGACCTAGAACATGCTCTACAGCTCACTCACTCACCTCTCCCTTGCCCTGCATCTCTCCACAGTACTTCTAGGGAAACAGATCCCAGGAGAAGAGTAAGCAAAACCAAAGGGATAGAGAGTTCCTGAGAGGGGGCAGCTGAGGCCCTGTGCCACCAATATCCTTGAGAGTTCAAAAGAGGGCAAATATCCACCCCAAAATCCCCCCTCCAGGATCTGCCGTTCATTCCCTCTGCAAGGGAGACCAGGAAGTTGGAGATGAAAGAGCATCACCTACCTTGATGGTGTTTGCAAGTTCCCTTGTAATCAACATCCTCGTCTCATTCTTAGTGAGGGTCTCAGGATCACCTGTCAGAACTGAGTACTTGTGGAAGATGTTGACGATGCCTTCCATGTGATCTTCCAGTGTAAGCATCTTCTCAACTTCACGTTATCCTCTTAAAAGACAATGGAGATCTAGTGGAAACTCCTCACCAACCCGTTCAACATCTACTGCCCCCTCTTTCTGCCTCTAGGGCTTAGAGAAAGCATGAAGTCCTCCACACCTACCCTGTTTGATCCATAGTGACATTGTATGTAGACAGGATAGGGAAGAAAAGGACATGTGACCATGTGTAAAGTCTGAAGAAGGAGGAAAAAACCTTCCAATTGGCCGTGGTGCCCCTACCACCACCACCACCACCACCTCACCCACCAGGCAGGATCCTTTGGAAGTTATCGCTCACTCAAGCTCATCCAGGAAGGGTTCTGGGTTGGCCTGGCTGTTCACTTTCCCCAGGTGATAATCGATCATCGCACCTCCACCTCTCCTAAGTGCTGGTCTGGTCTAAAATTGAGCCCAAACTACAGTGTCATCCCAGAAGTACCAAGGTAAGCACACACCTGTGGTTTCCAACACTGTGAATGCAACATGGCCACCAACATCCACAAGCCCTAGACAAGGAAAGGGTACTTACCACTGAGTGCTCAAGTGTAGAGCTTTAGCTAGAAATCAGCACTCATGATGGATACCTGCCCAAGAGGCTTTTATAAGACAGTGCAGGCTTCAACTTTAACCTTGGGTGGAGAAATCTCTCTCTGATTCATCTTGAGAGAGTTGCCTAGCAGTGCTGGGTTGCTCAAGAGCAGCTTTGAACCTATGGCTTTGACTGTATCAAGAGCCTTTCAGGTTTCAGTTGGCCTGAAGCAAAACTCTACACCACCACCACCCCACACTGAAGTGTTGTGCGTAATTCTGGCACTGACAAGGACAACTGTTTTGCTGGGGGATAAATCGTATTTAAAAGTTATGTAACTAAGTATCAAATCCAACCTTGTCTGCCTTTAAAATCTTTGCCACTACAATTTTCCCCAAAAGTGTCAATGGACATTTTTTTAAATCCTGTTTATCCATCCTGTTTTAGAAATAAGATTTTTGGTAGAGGTGGAATGTCTTGTCTCTATTTCTGATCTTTTCCCCCCAATTTTTCTTAATACATTCAATTCCAAATTGACCTCTTTAATAATTTACGTCCTCGGACTTTTCCAGAAGCACTGTGTGAAAAACACCAGGCTAAGCTCAGGAACAGAAGAACAACAACTAAGAAGAAAAGATGTCCTTCCAGAACTTACAACCAAATGGGTTCAGACACGTTTCTAAGCCATAACACAGAAAAGTCACCCAGTGAAAGAGAGGAAGTGCCAAGGACAGTCAGGATGACCAGCTGATGGCTTGTCCGTGTGAGGCTAGGGCCCATGTCCACCCAGCCCTTGGGCTGGGACCAGGGCTGCTTGCCAGGCCAGTGTGGAGCCCCAGGAGGGCTCTTGGGGCCAGCTCTGGGCCCTTGGGCATCCTTGACCTCTAAAATCTTTGTCTTCATCTGTGGGGTGATTCCACCGGCCTCAATTGTTCCTGGAATTAAGCATAGCCTCAGCTCCTGGTGGAGTTCAACATAGCCTCAGCTCCTAGTGGCTGCAGCAGCCTGAGACCATTAGGAAAGGACCAGGTCCAGAAAGATTGCCCTTTCTAGAACAGGAGCTTCAGTCTCACTCTTAATACAGAAGACCCCCTCCCCCCACCCAATGCTCTTAAATCCCCCAATCTTAACAGCAGGTTATAAAGTAAAAGGTAAACAAAGTACCCTATTTATAGACTACCATGGGGGAGAGGGGAACAGGAAAAAAAAAAAAACACATCCAAGTACGATTTAAAGGAAATAACAGCATGACACAATCCAGTCCACTCTCTCATAGTGTTTTTCCCCTGGGAGGGAACACGGCTGTGTCCTGTGTCACTCCTCCCACTGACCCTGGGCCAAGCCAGTTCATTGGCCTAGTTTCTTTTTCTCCTTTGCATAGTGACTGTATATTTGTTCTTCACAGAGTCATTTGGAGGATTAGATCATAGTAAATGAAAATGGAATATAATATTGCCTGCTATGTATAAAGGTGAATTTTAAACTAGTAGAGTCATTCCCTCACTTTCATTCTGAATGTACCCAGAAAGAAGCCCTTTAAATGTGCACCCAGTTCCACCCCACATTCTCTCCACTCCTGTGCCCAGGCCCACACTGGAGCCATGTGACTAACCAGGAGAATAAATAATGTGAAACATTGTTCAATGTTTTGGCCATCAGGGAAAAGCATAGCGATCAGCATGGCTGGGGAAGGGTTGGAGGCATAGGTAGGCTTTGGGTCAGTGGGTCAGCCCTTCTCACTGGCCACACATCACCTGGGCCTCAGTCCAGCAGTTCAGGAATCAACTTTTCTTATCTAGGGCAGGGGCAGCGAGGTGTGGCCAGGTGAGGGGAGGTAGCTGCCTGCAAGTATGCCAGTTACCTAGGTAACACAGGAACTGACTGGGCGGGGACCATAGACAGGCCAGGGGCATCTGCATGGAGCCCTCCCAGGGTGGACCTTACACAACACAGCTGTCTCTTAGGTCAAAGTCCTTGGTGAGCATGGACCCCAATGGGGAGCAGTGTTTAGAAGAGGATGCTGACGGGTGCTGGAAGTTCATCAGCCCTAGGGCTCTCTCACACAGACTCAAAGAGGGAGCTCCAGCACCCACCGTGTCACCCACCAGTCCTTCAACGAACATGGAATTCTTCATCCACGGAGTAAAAGGGTTGATCACCTGTCCGTAGGGGAGAGTTTGGGATTAGAAGGCTCCTCAGAGGTGATCACCCCGGGCTCAGTCAAGCACACCTAAGAATCAGGGACCGGACATCCCAAAGGGAAGTTGAGTCCACAAACTGAGGGAACAGATTGTCCACATGTGAGAGGCAGAGGGATTCAGTGGGGGCCCGGGATGCTCAGCCAACCTCTAGCTCTCACAGGTGAACACAGGCATGATGAAGGGGCTCTCCACACACCCCCGCCACCCACCGGGAGTGGTAGGATTGTTGACTGGCTCAAAAAGATCATGGGTTGGGGGAAAAGGGAAGTAAATTAACCAACCAGCTTCCTCCCAAATTAGTACCAGGCCCAGCACAGGGACTTGCACACACACACACACACACACACACACACACACACACACACACATACACACGGACAAAGCGCTATGTGAATACTTTCTGTACCTCCTCAGCCCCCTCGCTGTGAGAATTGCCACACTGCTCACCTGTGAAGCAACCTTTCCCAGAGAGGACCATGAGGCCCAGCCAGGGACTGCCTATAAAAGCCAGGGCCAACCTTCTCTGTCAAAGGCTCTGTGGGGCTCTGACTCTGGTAAGTGAACTGCCAGCTCTTCAGGGAGAAGCCTACAAGTTCTTTCTTTTCTCATCTTACCCCACTTTCTTCCAAACCCTCTGCCTAAAGCCTTTCTTAGTTGACCCTGCTCACTTTGTAACTTCCTTCACATCTTCTTACAGCCTTGTGCCCTCAAATGCTTTGCTTGGTGGCATTCTCTACTACACTGCCAGTCATTTTCCATGTGTGTGTGACAGACTCCCCATTCAGTGGCAACCAGTGCTTTATTCTCATTTTTAGTTATTTATTTCATTGATTCCTTATTGTTAGCTTTTTGTGCAGTTGCTGGAGTTTGAAGTCAGAATATTGTACTCTCACTCAGATTTTCCACAAATGGTTAGCACTAAATGTACTATTTTTCTTTTACAGTTAATTAAAGATAGAGTCTTCTAGACATTTCTTCCCAGGCTGCCTTGAAACTCAATCCTCAGAGCACAGCCTCCTGAGTAGCCAAAATGACAGGCATGAGCCACCATCACCGCCCTTACTCTCCTATTTTGGCCTCTCCTTTCTGCCAGAGACCATCTCAAGGAAGCTGGGCAGCCTGTTTCTCTAATTACCCAATCTTTGCTTCTCCATTATTCAGATCGTGCAAGAAGATGGCGAACACAAAATCACAGATGGAAAAACACTTAGACACTGTCAGCAACGTTTTCCATCACTACTCTGTCCACACTTAAAACTGGTACTGTCATGGTGTCTGAGGTGGGGAACCTCCCATCCTTCCAAGAGTCCACCACTCAGAGACAGTCTCAAGTAAAAAGATGGATTTGTGGGGGGAAGTTCTCGATGGACAGGTCCCAGGTTTCAGAAAACATATAACACAAAACAGGACAGTGGCACAAAGACTTACTTCTGGAGGATTTCCAAGTACTGACAAACCAATTCAGCTCCAATGGAGAACTGATTTGGGACTCCATGGGACGAGAGACACAAGACTTGAACATTTGCCATGGCTTAATGGCGCCTGAGCTCGCTTGCCCTAAATAGGGTCAGGTCAGAGGGCAGGGTAATAGGAAGCTCCCAGTTCCAAGCATTTCACAGACAGGTTCAGGAACCTATATGCCATGTACCAGCCCCTGTCTCTTGGGGTTCAGACTCCCATTACCTGGGGATGGGGCTTCCCTTCCTGTAGGAATTCAGGCACACCCATCAAGAATTTGTGCCAGAATTTTTTTTTGGGGGGGGGGCGCCATTATTGTTTGTAAACAATCTTCTTGGGCTTCTGAGCAGAGAGGGCTAGGGAGATAGTGGAGATGGAGTCAGCTTCTGCCCTCTTTCACTGGCCAGATCTGACCTCCATGACCTAATATTACTGCACCAGGTTTGAAAACAAGACAAGGCAAAAACTGAAGGCTGAGTCAGAGCCTAGTGAGCCCACAGCTCAGCCCTACCAGAATTCGAATTCTGCCCAGGGAGCCTGCCAACCCTGTGAGGAAAATGGAGGAGAATGGAAAAGGAATACGCCACATGTGATCAACAACAGGCAAGGACTATTTATTGAGGAACAGCGAGGGGCACACACCTTCCCACAGGACTGGAGATTGTGACAGGCCTTGAATTTGGGGGTGGGCTTATATAGGGTTTAACAAGGAAAAGGAGCTTGGTGGCCAAGGCCAATGTCCTTGGACTGGCCCACAGTGGAATGCTCCACCTGGTGTGAGAGGCTATTGTCCCCTGGGGACTGAGGGTGGTTTCCTTGACCAGGCCCAGGTTGGAATGAGCTGCCTTTGGACAGGTATGTAGTTAAGCCTGTTCAAGTGTACCCATTGTCTACTTGACCTGAGGGAATAAGGCAGGAATCAATCCTTCAACTCCCACTCAACAAGCCAGACTCTCTGACCCATGTTGGTAGTCAGACAACACCAAAAGACAGATAAGACAGACAAGGGGCCACACACAACACAGATTACTTCTCAAAGAAGTCCCAGGCCTGAATCTGGCTTCAGATTCAGGAAGGAACACTACATCCAGCATTCCACTGAGTCTCAGCAGATGAAGGCCTGCTCAAACTCACCTCCAGAGGGTTCCCAAATGATTCTTATCCATGTGGGTGCTCTGCAAGCAGACACTTGAGAGAGGCTTGGGGAACATCAGGGCTAGAGAACATCTCTTAGTGGCAGTCGCCCGAGGGCCAAGGCACTCACCTACCAGGGAAATTCCCAGGGGCCAAGACCCGATGCCATTCAGATGCATCATCTCGCTGGGGCCTCCAAATGTAATAACCTCTGAGTGGAGAAATTCACAGAGGCATGGCCAAAGGTGACAATGGAGCCTTTATTAGCTGGCCAGCAACTGCCTTGTTCCAAGGACTAAGAGCGGCACTGACTTCCAATGGGGCAGGATTCATAAAAGCCAGAACCACACACAGGTTGTGGTTTAGCAAGCAATCTGATTTACAGAGGCTTAGGGGCAGGGATATTCTTCAGATGCTGAGCCTTAAAGATAGTCAGAACCAGGGGCTGGGGATATAGCCTAGTGGCAAGAGTGCCTGCCTCGGATACACGAGGCCCTAGGTTCGATTCCCCAGCACCACATATACAGAAAACGGCCAGAAGCGGCGCTGTGGCTCAAGTGGCAGAGTGCTAGCCTTGAGCGGGAAGAGGCCAGGGACAGTGCTCAGGCCCTGAGTCCAAGGCCCAGGACTGGCCAAAAAAAAAAAAAAAGATAGTCAGAACCAGACAGAAAACATTCTCCTGACAAAGCTGGGGACTAGAGACCTGGGACTGGAAATAGGGTTCAACAAGAAACGGAATGCTGGGTTTTCACAGGGTCACTGGTCTCCGGCTACCATAGGTGTCCAATGAACATGTACAGGTTGAATAAATGGAGGAATGAATGATGAACTTTCCATAAGTATTTGGTGATGAAACAGAGCAGGGGCTTTAAGAGGGTCTAAGTGAGACTTCAGGAGGGATGAGGCATGAGGGGGGACTATTGTCAGAGAATGGAAGAAAAGTGTGCACACACCATGAATAACATTTCCCAGGTGAATGTATTAACTCAACACCCCCCCACACCCAGGCAGGGCTATGGTGAGAGGAAGAAAACATCTTCTTGGAGACCTTGCTAGTGAAAAGGCCCTCTAGAGCTTTCTATTCCTTGACACCAACACGAAGGCCACCCAGTCTAAGAATTTATCAAAGTTGATCAATAGATCTGCATCATCATCCAGCTCCTGGATTATTTTGTCAACTGTTTCTTGATCTTTGGTGTTCTAAGAGAAAGAAAAAAGAAGAAACTCTTGAGCTCAAAACCTCCATGTGAGAGTCTGGCCCACAGCTCTCTGACTTCTTATTGCTCAGGGCTCAGGCTAGGCAGGCCCAGACATATGAAGCCCCTCAACAGCACAAGACAAGAACAACAAGGCCTACGTGTCATGAGCCATCCTGGAGTCACACAAGGCTTGACCTAGAACATGCTCTACAGCTCACTCACTCACCTCTCCCTTGCCCTGCATCTCTCCACAGTACTTCTAGGGAAACAGATCCCAGGAGAAGAGTAAGCAAAACCAAAGGGATGGAGAGTTCCTGAGAGGGGGCAGCTGAGGCCCTGTGCCACCAATATCCTTGAGAGTTCAAAAGAGGGCAAATATCCACCCCAATATCCCCCCTCCAGGATCTGCCGTTCATTCCCTCTGCAAGGGAGACCAGGAAGTTGGAGATGAAAGAGCATCACCTACCTTGATGGTGTTTGCAAGTTCCCTTGTAATCAACATCCTCATCTCATTCTTAGTGAGGGTCTCAGGATCCCCTGTCAGAACTGAGTACTGGTGGAAGATGTTGACGATGCCTTCCATGTGATCTTCCAGTGTAAGCATCTTCTCAACTTCACGTTATCCTCTTAAAAGACAATGGAGATCTAGTGGAAACTCCTCACCAACCCGTTCAACATCTACTGCTCCCTCTTTCTGCCTCTAGGGCTTAGAGAAAGCATGAAGTCCTCCATACCTACTCCGTTTGATCCATGGTGACATTGTATGTAGACAGGATAGGGAAGAAAAGGATATGTGACCATGTGTAAAGACTGAAGAAGGAGGAAAAAAACCTTCCAAATGGCCGTGTTGCCGCCACCACCACCACCACCACCACCTCACCCACCAGGCAGGATCCTTTGGAAGTTATCGCTCACTCAAGCTCATCCAGGAAGGGTTCTGGGTTGGCCTGGCTGTTCACTTTCCCCAGGTGATAATCGATCATCGCACCTCCACCCCTACTAAGTGCTGGTCTGGTCTAAAATTCAGCCCAAACTACTGTGTCAGCCCAGAAATGCCCAGGTAAGCACACATCTGTGGTTTCCAACACTGTGATTGCAACATGGCCACCAACAACCACAAGCCGATGGACCACTGAAGGACCCAGACAAGGAAAGGGTACTTACCACTCAGTGCTCAAGTGTGAAGCTTTAGCTAGAAATCAGCACTCATGATGGATACCGACCCAGGAGGCTTTTATAAGACAGTGCAGGCTTCATCTTTAACCTTGGGTGGAGAAATCTCTCTGTGATTCATCTTGAGAGAGTAGCCTGGCAGTGCTGGGTTGCTCAAGAGCAGCTTTGAACCTGTGGCTTTGACTGTATCAAGAGCCTCTCAGGTTTCAGTTGGCCTGAAGCAAAACCCTACACCACCACCACCCCACACTGAAGTGTCTTGCATAATTCTGGCACTGACAAGGACAAATTTTTGCTGAGGGAGAAATCGCATTTAAAAGTTATGTAACTAAGTATCAAACCCAACATTATCTGCCTTTAAAATCTTTTCAAGTACAATTTTCCCCAAAAGTGTCAATGGACATTTTTTAAAATCCTGTTTATCCATCTTGTTTTAGCAATAAGATTTTTGGTAGAGGTAGAATGTCTTGTCTCTATTTCTGATCTTTTTCCCCCAATCTTTTATTAATACAGTCAATTCCCAATTGACCTCTTTAATAATTTATGTCCTCAGACTTTTCTTCATTCCCCCAGAAGCACTGTGTGAAAAACACCAGGCTAAGCTCAGGAACAGAAGAACAACAACTAAGAAGAAATGATGGCTGTCCTTCCATAACTTACAACCAAATGGGTTCAGACATCTTTCTAAGCTATAACACAGAAAAGTCACCCAGTGAAAGAGAGGATGTGCCAAGGACAGTCAGGATGACCAGCTGATGGCTTGTCCGTGTGAGGCTAGGGCCCATGTCCACCCAGCCCTTGGGCTGGTACCAGGGCTGCTTGCCAGGCCAGTGTGGAGCCACAGTAGGGCTCTTGGGGCCAGCTTGGGCATCCTTGACCTCTATAAACCTGTGTCTTGATCTGTGAGGTGATTCCACCAGCTTCAATTGTTCCTGGAATTAAGCATAGCCTCAGGGACCAGGTCCAGAAAGACTGCCCTTTCTAGAACAGGAGCTTCAGTCTCACTCTTAATACAGAAGACCCTCTCCGCCCCCCCCCCCATGCCCTTAAATCCCCAGGTCTTAACAGGAGGTTATAAAGTAAAAGGTAAACAAAGTACCCTATTTATAGACTACCATGGAGGAGAGGGGAACAGGACAAAAAAACACATCCAAGTAAGATTTAAAGGAAATAACAGCATGACACAATCCAGTCCTCCTCTCTCATAGTGTTTTCCCCTGGGATGGAACACGGCTGTGTTCTGTGTCACTCCTCCCACTGACCCTGGGCCAAGCCAGTTCATTGGCCTAGTTTCTTTTTCTCCTTTGCATAGTGACTGTATATTTGTTCTTCACAGAGTCATTTGGAGGATTAGATCATAGTAAATGAAAATGTAATATAATATTGCCTGCTATGTATAAAGGTGAATTTTAAACTAGTAGAGTCATTCCCTCACTTTCATTCTGAATGTACCCAGAAAGAAGCCCTTTAAATGTGCACCCAGTTCTGCCCCACATTCTCTCCACTCCTGTGCCCAGGCCCACACTGGAGCCATGTGACCAAGCAGGACAACAAATAATGTGAAACATTGTTCAATGTCTTGGCCATCAGGGAAAAGCATAGCGATCAGCATGGCTGGGGAAGGGTTGGAGGCATAGGTAGGCTTTGGGTCAGTGGGTCAGCCCTTCTCGCTGGCCACACATCACCTGGGCCTCAGTCCAGCAGTTCAGGAATCAACTTTTCTTACCTAGGGCAGGGGCAGGGAGGTGTGGCCAGGTGAGGGGAGGTGGCTGCCTGCAAATATGCCAGTTACCTAGGTAACACAAGTACTGACTGAGCGGAGACCATAGACAGGCCAGGGGACTCTGTATGGAGCCCTCCCAGGGTGGACCTGACACAACACAGCTGTCTCTTAGGTCAAAGTTCTTGGTGAGCATGGACCCCAATGGGGAGCAGTGTTTAGGAGAGGATGCTGAGGGGTGCTGGAAGTTCATGAGCCCTAGGGCTCTCTCACACAGACTCAAAGAGGGAGCTTCAGCACCCACCGTGTCACCCACCAGTCCTTCAACGGACATGGAATTCTTCATCCACGAAGTAAAAGGGTTGATCACCTGTCCGTAGGGGAGAGTTTGGGATTAGAAGGCTCCTCAGAGGTGATCACCCCGGGCTCAGTCAAGCACACCTAAGAATCAGGGGCAGGACATCCCTAGGGAAGTTGAGTCCACAAACTGAGGGAACAGATTGTCCACATGTGAGCGGCAGAGGGGTTCAGTGGGGGCCCGGTATGCTCAGCCAGCCTCTAGCTCTCACAGGTGAACACAGGCATGGTGAAGGGCTCCCCATCCCCACCCCCTCAGGAGTGGCAGGATTGTTGACTGGCTCAAAAAGATCATGGGTTGGGGGAAAAGGGAAGTAAATTAACCAACCAGCTTCCTCCCAAATTAGTACCAGGCCCAGCACAGGGACTTGCACACACACACACACACACACACACACACACACACACACACACACACGGACAAAGCGCTATGTGAATACTTTCTGCACCTCCTCAGCCCCCTTGCTGTGAGAATTGCCACACTGCTCACCTGTGAAGCAACCTTTCCCAGAGAGGACCATGAGGCCCAGCCAGGGACTGCCTATAAAAGCCAGGGTCAACCTTCTCTGTCAAAGGCTCTGTGGGGCTCTGACTCTGGTAAGTGAACTGCCAGCTCTTCAGGGAGAAGCCTACAAGTTCTTTCTTTTCTCATCTTACCCCACTTTCTTCCAAACCCTCTGCCTAAAGCCTTTCTTAGTTGACCCTGCTGACTTTGTAACTTCCTTCACATCTTCTTACAGCCTTGTGCCCTCAAATGCTTTGCTTGGTGGCATTCTCTACTACACTGCCAGTCATTTTCCATGTGTGTGTGACAGTCTCCCCATTCAGTGGCAACCGGTGCTTTATTCTCATTTTTAGTTATTTATTTCATTGATTCTTTATTGTTAGCTTTTTGTGCAGTTGCTGGAGTTTGAAGTCAGAATATTATACTCTCACTCAGATTTTCCACAAATAGTTAGTACTAAATGTATTACTTTTTTACAGTTAATTAAAGATAGAGTCTTCTAGACATTTCTTCCCAGGCTGCCTTGAAACTCAATCCTCAGAGCTCAGCCTTCTGAGTAGCTAAAATGACAGGCATGAGCCACCATCACCGCCCTTACTCTCCTATTTTGGCCTCTCCTTTCTGCCAGAGACCATCTCAAGGAAGCTGGGCAGCCCGTTTCTCTAATTACCCAATCTTTGCTTCTCCATTATTCAGATCGTGCAAGAAGATGGCGAACACAAAATCACAGATGGAAAAACACTTAGACACTGTCAACAACGTTTTCCATCACTACTCTGTCCGGCTGGGGCACCCAGACACCCTGAACAAGAAGGAAGTCAAACAGCTGGTGCAAAAAGAGCTGCCAAACTTCCTCAAGGTAGAGTTACTTTGGTTCAGGAGGGAGGGGGGTGAAGGCTCGATTGGCAGTCAGCAGGTCCTTTCCAGCCTCTTTCCTCAGTTCTGTCAGTAGAGGGGCTAAAGGTTAGTTGGCACCAACAGATAGGAGATTGGTCACTTGAGCATCTGCAGTGTGTGCCACCTTGTTCTGGGCACAGGGACAAGGTGGTAAACAGGAGCTCATTCTCCCAGTGGGGACAACAGTGAATGAAAATAGGTAAATCTGATGTCACTCAGTAAGTCCCTTTAGACAATAAGAGTCCTATATGTAGGCTACCCTAGGTGGGGCAAAGGTGACAGGGTAGACAAGGGGCCCATTTTGAAGAGTTGATATTTGAGTGCTTGGTTGATGGGAAGGCAAGGACCTGAGGGTGAACTCTGGCAGGAACATGAGGGCCACTAAGCCTCAGCTGAGAACCCAGAGACCAGGATAGAAACTAGAGGAATCTAGAGCACATGGAATGCCCTCAGCACAATGCTGACACGGTACTCAAGTCAAATATCAGTGTGTTCCCTGGGTTGGAAAATGCTCAAGCAATTCTAGAGGGGAAAAAGGAAATTTTCTCCACCAGCCTTTTTGTTCTCTTGTCACCTTGGGGCACCAAAGGCCTGGACAAAGAAGGCTGGAATAGAGGAGTCTCAGTCTCAGTTCTAGCCCTAAAGCCAGTCATCAGGGAGCCAGTACCTAGCTCTCCTGGAACCCTTTCCTCATCCTGATAGAGTAGAGGAATGCCACCATGGGAGGTATTAGAGCACTGACAGCTCACCAGCAAGGTACTGAGTCAGAATAGACAGAGGGAAAGGGGAGAGGAAAGAGAGGGAGTGACTGAGAAGGGGGAGGGAATGGGACAGCCAAGGCTTTATGTCAGACCTGAATTTGCACCTCTACTCTCCTGCTCCTGAGGCTTTTCCACCTGCAAAATTTCCTATCCAGTTTGTAAGACTCAGTTTCCCCAGGGAAGAGACTATTTCTACTTGTTATTAGAAAGTTGCTATAAGGACCAAATGAGAAGACATTTCTAGAGTTACGGATTGTCTGAGTTTCTTTTGTAAAATATCCATAGTACTCAAGTTGTAGGCTGTCTAGGGAATAAATCAGAAAATGTTTAGTGTCAGTCCTCTATCATTATAAGGTTTTCCTTATGTATTTGCCATTGGTCATTCTCTGCACTCCCTAGTCTCCACACCTGGCCATACCCACCCCTATCAGTCTCCTTTCCTACATCTACAGAAGGAGAATAAGGATGACAAAGAAATAAATGAAATCATGGAGGATCTGGATACAAACCAGGATGATACGCTGGACTTCGATGAGTTTGTGATCCTAGTGGCAAGGGTTTCCAACACTTTCCATGAGGAGATGCACAAGAACGCCCACGGGTAAGGCCACAGCCATGAACCAGGCCTTGGGGACGGCAGTTGCCAGGGTGCTGGCTGTGGTCAAGCTCATGGACATGGCCATGGTCATGATCATGGCCATGGCCACGGCCACAGCCACTAATCCATGAGGCTGGCCACTCTGCACCTGCCCAACTAGGGCCATAAGGAATGTCATGTCACACCACCTTGGCTGTGGGGAGTGAAGATGAAAGGAAATAAAGTCTTTCTCTATACCAGTGCTCTTCATATTTGTGTTCCCTTCCCAACTCGTCCTCCTTGGAAGTCTAAACATTGGGCCTCCCTGCCCTTGTCTGCCGCTCTATGCATCCATTGAATCATCAGAAAATGAGAACAAGGCCAGTGGTAGGTGGCTCATGTCTGTAATCCTATGTACTCAAAAAACTGAGACTTGATAGCAATTCAAAGACAGCCCAGGATCATAGTTCAGAGCCAACCTAAGCAGGAAAGTCCATGACACTTATATCTCCAATTAGCCAACAAAATCCTAGAAGTGGAGGTATGGCTGAAGTGGTAGAGTGCTAACCCTAAGCACAAAAGCTAAGTGCACAGGCCCTAAATTCAAGCCCCAGCCCCAGCACACACACATGCATGTGCACACACACACATACACACACTCACACACACAGAGGAAGAAAAGACAATGAGAAGGAAGAAGATTAAGTCTGCCCTGACCCCCTTATATGTACCTCTGACTCTCCTCATCTCTAATGTTAGTCTCACTGCTCAGGTTCCAGTCATCCTGTCCAGCCTGTTAGCATAGCCCTTGTTGCAGAAAGCAAAGACAAGCTCTCTCTCCCTTTCAGTATGCCAGCCACCTTCCTATCCAGCCTTAGGCCCAGTTTACCCATGGCTTTCCACTCTAAACTTCTCTTGACGAAACTCTATTCTACCCTAGCTGCTTAGAAAGCTGAGGCCTGGAGGACAGAGGTTCTGAAGCTAGCTTCAGCTGGGAATCTCTGTGAGACACATCTAATTAGCTGACAAAATGGTGGGCTGAAATGTGGTGGCTGAAGACCAGCCATGAGCAAGGAAGCTGAGCACGATCATGAGGCCCTGAATTCAAGTCCTGGTGCCAGCACACACACAAAATATACACTTCATCTGGAGGTCTTCTTGACATGAACCAAGACAATGCCATGTCTAGGGAGTGATACTGGAACTCAAGCAGTAGGATCAAGAACAATTAGGTGTGATTTACCTGCAAACTCACTTCTGGATCCAGGAGGGGAGTTGGATCTCTTATTGGATGCTGGCAGGAAATAGAGGTATCATATGGGTAGAAGTAGGAGTTAATCCCTTACCTACTCTAGCCCCAGTAGGATGGTAGAGTGAAAAGAGCACCTGCATGCCCAGCAAAACAAGTGAACGGCAATCCATGCTCTGTAATTAAAATCACATGAGTCACATAAGGAGCTTTTGCTCTGAGTCCAGTGAGCCTCTAGCAACTGGTGCTTCTTACTTTAAGCCTCAAGAGGTGATAGAAAATCTTCCAGTTGTTAGTCAACAGCTGAGAGCTCAGGCCAGCGGAGACAGTTGCTTCTCTCTGTAAAATCTGTGACCTGATCTGGCTCCATTTTCCCCAGTGCTGTCTCTTACAGCCTTTGGACCAAAGCACCTAGCTCAGAGTGACACCCAAGTGACTCCTCTGTCATCTCGGTGCTCTCTCCCCATAAAATGTGTGTGCAAGCTACACTCATATTAAGATCCCCTAACATACACACACACACGTACACACATGCATGCACGCACACACACATCAATCCTTTCAGTGGAGAGAAGATTCATACATGTGAATGTATGGGCACTGGAGAAAGACTAGCAGTCATTGGTTCACTGAAGCACAGAGCAGAAAAGAGACCAGCCTAAAGATCACCCTGTAGTAAAGCTGATTAAAGTTGTACAGTGAGACAGGGGACTGGAATTCCATTTCTTTCATCACTTGCACCCTCAGGGTCCTTCTCCAGGGCCGAGCATAAAATGTGAGTGCTTCCAGAGTCAATTTCAACAATCCCCTCACTGTTGCTGTGGTTGGAACCCCTTCCCTGACCACACTCCTGTTTAAAAGTCTCCTTCCTAAACCCATCCCTGTTCCGACCACAACCTCATCCCCTGAGGCTCTACTATGGGAGAGAACGTGGAAGGACCCAGGCAGTATTTGCGCTCTGTGAGCCTGGGTAGCAGAGTCAAGAAGCCCTCACCAGCCCTTCATGAAAGGCCTGACTTGAGGAACTGGGAAAAGAGAACACTTACTTATCTGACAACTTTTCTACCCCACGCACATCTAGGAAAGTGGGGCATGGCCATCTTTCTTCCATTCTGCACATAGATGGGTGCAGGGAAAAAAGAAAGAGCAAGGAAGCCTGAGGTTTTGGGGTTTTTTTTTTTTAATTTTATTGGCAAGGTGATGTACAGAGAGGGTACAGTTACATAATAAGGTAGTGAGTACATTTCTTGTCATATTTGTTACACCCTCCCTCATTTTTCTTTCCCTTCCCTAGTTCAGATTGGCATATATACACTATCCAGTGTACCAAAATCATATACAGTAACCACATGGGGTATGCCACAGGAAATTCACCTAATGTGTAAAACCTAATGACAGTGATAAAATCCTCCTGTTTCCATCTCTTGGAGTTCATTTTGCTTAGTCTCATCTTCTATAATTATATGTACATAGCTGTTAAGCTCTTATGAACCTCTGATAGGTTTATCCTAGACCTTCTTATGCTTATTCAGTAATTGGTTTTAGATACATAATGTAAAGTCACTGACCAAAACATGTAGAAATACCATTTGAAAAGAAGTTTGTTGTTTTATAGTCATGATCTCTACTGTTCTCCCTGCACCCCCTCCAACAACCACATATCAAGGAGACCATGTGCCTCGGTTCTCTGTACTCTAGGCTTGTCTCGCTCAATGTTATTTGTTCAAGATCTGACCATTTCCCCATGAATGTCATTATTTTATCATTTTTAATCGCTATGTAGTATTCCATTGTGTACATGTACCACATTTTTTGGATACATTCATCTGTAGAGGGGCATCTGGGTTGTTTCCATGCTATTGTGAATTGTGCAGCAATAAGCATGGATGTGCAGGTGTTTTTACGGTATCCTTGATATTGTTGTTCAGGATAGATACCCAGGAGTGGTATGGCTGGGGATTAGGGTATGTCTATGCTAAGTTTTTGAAGAACCTCCATACTGTTCTCCAGAGTAGTTGTACTAGTTTACACTCCCACCAACAGTGGAGAAGGGTTCCTCTTTCTCCATATCCCCTCCAGCATTTGTTGTTTCCTAAATTCAGACTATAGGCCATTCTAACTGGAGTGAGGTGGTATCTCAGGGTTGTTTTTTATTTGCATTTCCTTTACTGAAGGAGACCTGAGTTCTAATGCTAGCCTTGCCAGGACCTTGCCCTGTTCTGTTTCAGTCAGAGTAGGCTGGGTGCTTCTCTCATTTCTGCTGCGACTATTACTCACCAATGTGCCATAAATATGTCTGTGACTGTCTCCCATGCTAGACCGAGCCCCACAGGGCAAATTCCATGCCTTTGTCCTCTGCTGTAGATGCCTTAGTCCCAGCACCTAAAGTGAGCACTGGCACAATGCAGGCCCTCAACATATATTGACTGCATGAATATTCTAAAATTTGCCACATGTCTCATGTACTTTTTTTTTCAGGAAGAGGTATTGAGAGGGAAAGAGACCAAAGCATGAAAGTGAATAATCATCAGAGTCAACATGTTTATGGGAATCTGAAGTCCTATTCAAATCCAAACTGGACTTAGGTTTCTTGGGGGAGGCCAATTTGGCCAGTACAGGCCTTGGACTCAGGGCCTGAGCGCTGTTCCTGGATTCTTTTAGCTCAAGGCTAGAACTCTGCCACTTGAGCCACAGCGCCACTTCTAGCCATTTTCTATATATGTGGTGCTGGGAATCGAAGCCAGGACTTCATGTATATGAGGCAAGCACTCTTGCCACTAGGCCATATTCCCAGCCCATACTGGACTTAGGTTTAAAGGGGAAAAAAGATTTGCTGTGGGGAAAAACAAAGAAGTCTAAAAAATGATTCAGTCCAACCTGCCCCAAAACTGTTGATTCAGTTCAGCCTGCCCCAGGCCCATTCTTGAGTGAATCTCACTAACATCCCTGCCATGTGATTGAACCAACCTTTCCTGCTCCTCAAGAGAAGGAGCTTCCTCCTTTGTCAGTAACACTCAAAACATGAATTACACTGGGTCAAATTTATTAACTACCCTGCCTCCTTGTGACTGCCAGGCACTCATCCTAGTTACCCTTCTTGAAGGACTTGCCTCTTCACTCTAGGCCCATTCTTTCTATGTATACAAAGATGAAACATGAAGGACTGACTCCCACCCAGTTTTCCCAGGCCCATATAGGCATCAGGCAAAACGCCAGGCATGTGCTGACCTGCTCTGATGTGCAGGCAGAGCAATTGACCTAAGCCCAGCTGTAAACTCTATTGAGGGCCCAAGAAAAAGCCACCAACTTCCCAGACTTAGTGGTGCTTTCAATCACCTCTTCCTCCGTGCTCAAACCCCTTATAAACCTGTTCCCAAATCACCCCCTCGCATAACCTCCAAACCTAAGGGATGATCTGTGTCCTCGCTGTTCCTCAATAAATAGTCCTCGCCTGTTGACGATCCAGTCCATCCGATTTTTTTTCTATTCTCCTCCATTTTCCTAACACTCCTAAGCTTTTTTTTTTTTTTCCAGTCCTGGGCTTGGACTCAGGGCCTGAGCACTGTGCCTGGCTTCTTTTTGATCAAAGCTAGGACTCTTCCACTTGATCCACAGCTCCACTTCTGGCTCTTTTCTATATATGTGGTGCTGAGGAATCGAACCCAGGGCTTCATGTATAAGAGGCAAGCACTCTTGCCACTAGGCCATAATCCCGGCCCCAACACTCCTAACCATTAAGGAGCATTCAGTAAATCTAACCCCTTACATGCCTTCTACCATCCATACATTCATTCATCTACTCTAAAACTCTCTCCCTAGGGCTGGTATGTGGCTCAAGTGGTAGAGTGCCTTCCTAGCAAGTAGGAGGCCCTGAATTCAAACCTCTGTCAACAGAGCTTTCTCTGGCTTCTTCACCTCTCTGCCAGAAATGATTTTCCCCATGACAGTATATCTAATGCTTTCTTTGGATCCATCAATGCTCAATTGGTATCTGTCTCCATGAATACATCCCCAATGACAACCCTTCAGAAGAACATATGATCTCCCTCCCACAGGACCACATAACTTTCTAACATGTCTGCCACTCAGATTCTGAATAGTAACTAAGCACTCATCTGCAAGCCTCACTCTGATCTCCTTGACAGCAGGGATGGTACAAATCTACTCTACAACCCCAGGTGCTGGTATGGAACAATATCTCTATGAACACTGAGATTGAATAAACAAAAGCAGGATGGGCATAAGGCTCAGTAGATTTGTAAACAGGTTAGAAGAACAAGAATGTAGAGATGCTGTGTTAAGTGGACCTGAAGATGAGGCAAGGTAGCTTGGAGGGACTTTACTATGCCAGCTGACTTGGAAGCTGACCTGGAAGCTGACCAACAACAGAGAGGATAAACCATTTTATATACCAAAAGTGCTTCTTCTTGTCCTGGGTCTCTCTGAACTCAATCTGAGTGTAACAAGAGACTCAGATCTATACCTTGCTTGAATAATATTTGTTCTAGCAAGTCAGATGTACAGAATCCTGCAGGATTTTCTTAAATATAGTTTAACAGAGAGCATCAAGATGAGTTAGCCCCTTACATTCCATTCAAAATGGATAGATTGGCCTGGGAATATGGCCTAGTGGCAAGAGTGCTTGCCTCGTTTACATGAAGCCCTGGGTTCGATTCCCCAGCGCCACATATATAGAAAATGGCCAGAAGTGGCGCTGTGGCTCAAGTGGCAGTGCTCAAGGCTAGCAGCCTTGAGCAAAAAGAAACCAGGAACAGTGCTCAGGCCCTGAGTCCAAGCCCCTGGACTGGCAAAAAAAAGAAAAAAAAAAGAGTTTCAAAATTGATATATTCTGTAGAATAAGGATGAAGACTTCTTCACTCACATAGAAAGCAAGGGAACTACTGTCAAGATTAAGATTCCCACCCCACATGAGAATCAGAAGCTACATCAATGATTAATGAGTCCTTTGGAGAAATATAAAGTTTGGGGTTTTGCCTGGTACCACTGTGACTTAAGAGCCAGACGCCTGTCATCTGATGATGGTTTCTCAGTTCTTGTAAGAGGAAACTGTCCTCCTTTTGTGGAGTTAGCAGTGGAACCTGAACTTCTGACTACCTTTCTGGGAAGGATGAGGAAGACCCATACAGGAGGCTGAATTGCTGAACATAACCCAGACACATAGCAGTAGTCCTATCATGCTCCCAGGTCTGGGTAGTGTGGGGTAAATCTGGAATTTGGGAGAAAATTGAATTCACTCCATTCATTTGTTTCCTTGTTCACTCAGAAGAAATGAAGTAGACCCTTATGGTAGCATGTGTTTGACACTGCATAATGCTCCAGAGGACTACTGTGGTGAATAAGGCACAGTTTTACCAAAAACTCCCAGGCCTACAGAAGTACAAGAGTGCTGGTCCTCAAGTCATTGTAATATGGAAAATGAAAGGCCAATGAAGTGTGGAGGGAGGAGGGAGGAGGAGGGAGGAATGACATCCCCCCTACCACCATTGTGAGGCTATCTCCCTGGAGCGGTGAGCTCCCAAGTAGCATTGAGGCTGGGAGCTAGAGACATCAGAATTAAAACATAAAAGTGCTTTGAGAGAGGATACTACATGTGCAAAGGCCTGAAAGTGTCACACACACAGGAATGAGAGAGAATAAGGAGCAGAGGGGTTGGAAGAGGAGAGATAACACCTACAACTACAGGTAACAGGACAGATGCTCAGCTAAGAAACTCACCACTCACGGAGTGAACCATAGACAAAATGAAGGGGCTTCAGGTAGGAAAATGGGGATGTTTGTGCTTTGTAAAATCACTCATTCTGAGATTCGTGGCCTGAATTGGGAGTCAAATCCATAGACACACCAGGAGACCATCACGATAGCCCAGGTGAGTTTAACAGAGCCTCTGCTACCACTTTGCAGAAAG
Source organism: Perognathus longimembris pacificus (assembly GCF_023159225.1). Classification (NCBI taxonomy): domain Eukaryota; kingdom Metazoa; phylum Chordata; class Mammalia; order Rodentia; family Heteromyidae; genus Perognathus; species Perognathus longimembris. The sequence goes on along the minus strand of NW_025959902.1, from coordinate 5,132 downwards.
TGCCAACTTGGTCAGAATCCCAAACGAGCCAAAGCTCCATCTCAATTAAGCAAAGAAAAACCCACAGCCCCTTTGGCACAAATAAGGTATTGTCCATTTTGAGCTGTTTGCCAAGACCTTCCTGGGAAAAGAAACCTTTGCTTTCACCAGCCCAGTGAGGCAACTTTACACAACCCTGATGCAGTTCCTGCTCTGAAGTAAATTCCAGAACCCAATCCAGGGCACTGCCCCTTCCCAACAGTTGCTTAAAATGTTTATTTTAGAAAGTCCTGGGTCATAGATTTTGACATTACAATTACCAGGGTGACAGCACGGAAATAGCTCATTGCTTCAGTCCTATTGCCTGTTTACCCAACCCAGTTCCTCCAACCTAAGACCCAGGCCCTACTGGACCCCTCCCTCACTCTATCTCCTGAAAGAACCACACAAAACATAGAGAAACCTGGCCCCTGGCAGGTTTTCCCTTTCCACTGTTGGTTCTCCCATTAGTGCCCACATACCCACAATTGTGGCATGCAGATCTTATGGTGAGAGAAGGCATGTGTTGGCATCTGAGGTAAGAGAGAAAAGGCTAGGTGCACAGGCAGGCACAAGAGAGAAACCTAGGTGCATGTTGTACTGAGGTAAGAGAGAAAAGGCTAGGTGCACAGGCAGGCACAAGAGAGAAGCCTAGGTGCATGTTGTACCACTTCAATCTGTTCCTTTCTCCCTCCTCTCCCTTGCTCTTCTTCCCTTTCCTTCTTGACCTTGCCCTCTCTTTCTCCTCTACCTTGTCATCATCCTCTCTGAGCACTTTCTCACTGTACATTGTGTTCTTCTTTTGATAGAGAACTGCAACCCTAGGAACTAGGATGCTTTGGCAGTGGGGAGAAAGGATGTGCCTTTGCAAAGTAACTAGAGGGATTTATCATTTTGTTTGATGTTAATCATCATCTTTAAGTAGTTATATGGAGGAATTTCAATTCAAGATGTCATTTCATGAGTACAATGCATCTTGGCCAATGTCAGCCACTGGGATCATTTCTTTTTTTTTTTTTTTTTTTTGGCCAGTCCTGGGCCTTGGACTCAGGGCCTGAGCACTGTCCCTGACTTCTTCCCGCTCAAAGCTAGCACTCTGCCACTTGAGCCACAGTGCCGCTTCTGGCCGTTTTCTGTATATGTGGTGCTGGGGAATCAAACCTAGGGCCTCATGTATCCGAGGCAGGCACTCTTGCCACTAGGCTATATCCCCAGCCCCTCACTGGGATCATTTCTAACCAAAGATAATGCCTCCAAACGCAATGCTTGTCCTCTTAATAATGAAAGGAGAATATCACCATAGGAAAACACAGTGTTATGCTATTTTCTGGCTTTGTTTTGGGTTTTTGTTTTGTGTTGGCCCTACTACGGTTTGAACTCTTGCTTGCTCTAACACTTCAGTTTATACACACACACACACACACACACACACACACACACACACACACACACACACGGCCCATTTAGCTTTGGTATTTTTTTCAGCTATGATCTCAGACTCTTTGTCCTGCGTGGGCCTTGCACCATAATCCTCCCATCCCTTCCTACTTTATTGGAATTACAAGCAACATCATGGCTGCCGTTTAAGCGTTGCCTAACAGGGACAAGACAATTTGTTCAACTGTGAGAGTATGATTACGTGAGGCTGAAAAATAGAGGTCAATCACTCCATGTGACCTCTTGATGCAATCAGGAGACATAAACAGAAGTGTGAGGCTGCTGCCTTAGGTAAAACACAGCATGATGTTTTACAGTAAATGTTTTTGTAAGTAGGAAAAATACACTCTAAAATAATAATAAAAGGTAGTAGGACGCTGGTGGTCCCAATTGTAATATTAGCTCTTCATGAGGCTGAGATCTGAGCATCACAGTTCAAAAAGAGTCCACGAGTCTCCAAATAATCTCCAATTAACCATAAAAATATGGGCGTTCAAAAAAAGAACAAATATGGATGTAGAGTTCATGACCCCATCTCAAGGCCTTGGTGCATCTCTCAGAAACCACCAGACCATCTGCAAGCTGCTCCCTTTCATTTCTTTCTGACTCCTGCCCAAATGCATATGCTCACCACCCCATCATCATCCAAATCAACATCCCGCTCCTTCCGCTTCCACCACAACCCAACTCCTCCACTTCAGTTTTCAGTTCTTCACTTATCATTACCTACCCATGTAGCATATGCTGCATTCTTACTGATGTGTGCATTCGTTTATTTCCCAATAGAATGCATACTTGGAAAAGTACCTCCTAGGGCTGGGATAACCTTGGAGTCCAGACATCCATGGAGGCACAGTCACAGGTGACAAAGGAGTCTTTATTGGCTGGCCAGTGACTGCCCTATCCTGGCCTATCATGTCCCCAAACTAAGACCAGCAGCAGCACTGACTTCCAATGGGGCAGGGTTTGTCAAAGCCAGCACCACACACAGGTGGCGGTTTCACAAGCAAGCAAGCTGATTTACAGAAGCTTAGGGGCGGGGGTAGTCTTCAGCGGCTGGACATTAAAGATGATTCCAAACCAGACAGGCAGCATTCTGCTAGCACAGCTGGAAGCTAGACTGGAAATGGGGGTCAACAAGAAATGGAAAACTGGGTTCTCACATTTCCCTACTGGTTTTTAAGTCCATGTCAGATCACTGATATGAAGGGTTTACATCTTCAGTCTAAAGAGGCATACGGTGAAGGTCGGCACCCTCCTGTCTCTGCACCCAATAAGGCCCTCACAATTGGGAAACAGACATCAATGCTTAACCACCCTCAGATGGACATAAAGAACAGTTCCGCATCCATGCACCAATCCTGACCCCATTTATATGTCATAGCCAGCTTAATTACATACCAACTTGACTCCTAAGCTCCATTATTTATTTATTTGTTTTGTTTTTTTGCCAGTCCTGGGGCTTGAACTCAGGGCCTCAGCACTGTCCCTGACTTCTTTTTGCTCAAGGTTAGCACTCTACCTCTTTTTTTTTAATTAATCAAATTTGATGACAAGTTGTTGTGCAAAAGGGGTACAGTTACATAATAGGGTAGTGAGTGCATTTCTTATGAGATCTTACACCCTCGTTTTTCTTTCCCTTCCCTAGATCAGGTAGGCATATATACAATACCCAGTGTACCAAAACCATATACAGTAGCCACTTGGCATACACCAAAGGAAATTCATCTAGAACTTTAAATATAACATCAAAAATAGAGTTTGCTTATGCTTGTCTCATATGATCATACATACATAGCTTTTGAGCTATTGTAATCCACTGAGAGGTCTATTTTAGACCTTTTTATGTTTAGTAGTTGTTTGGTTTTAGTTACATAATGTAAGGTCGCTGACCCAAACCTGTGGGAAATACCATTTGACAAGAAGTTTTTTGTTTCACAGAACTGGTCTCTACTGTTCCCCCACCCCCACCCCACCCTGACAGTCATATATCAAGGAGACTATGCCCCTTTGTTCTCTGTGTTCTAGGCTTGTCTCGCTCAACATTATTTGTTCAAGTTCTGACCATTTCCCTGCGAATACCAATATTTTATCATTTCTAATCGCTATGTAGTATTCCATTGTGTATAGATACCACATTTTTTAGATCCATTCATCTGTAGAGGAGCATCTGGGTTGTTTTCAACCAAGATTTGTCCAGGGCCTGCTTGTTTAGCGAGGCATTTTAACATACCAATTGACCTTTTGGATAACTTCAGTGAAGGAAGGGGAGGGGGAGGAGGGGAGGGGTCACCTGAAACTGAACTGGCCTGTCTTTCATGCAATTTTAAACAACAGTACTTTATTTTACACTGCCAGGACCAGCCAAATGTTTGAACCAAGCCCACAGCCACCTCTTTAGCCAGATTGCTAGAGGACCAAACCGGGCCTGCAACTGACTGTACCCCACCACTTGCCGCCGCACAGGGAGGGGGACATAGCAGGCCTGTGACAGGGCCCAGCCAGAGGCTGGAACTTTTATTCCCCCAAAGATGTCCAAATGAACAACAAAAACATGGAAAACAATGATCCACATTCAAAACTGCTACCAGGTTTAAAAACAGGACAAGACAAAAACCAAAGGCTGAGTCAGGGCCTAGTGAGCCCACAGCTCACCCTTACCAGGACTCCAATTCTTCCCAGGGGGACCTGCCACTCCTGTTAGGAAAATGGAGAATGGAAAAGGAATAAGCCACATGTGATCAACAACAGGCAAGGACTGTTTATTGAGGAACAGCGAGGGGCACACACCTTCCCGCGGGACTGGAGATTGTGACAGGCTTTGAATTTGGGGGTGGGCTTATATAGGGTTTAACAAGAAAAAGGAGCTTGGTGGCCAAGGGCAATGTCCTTGGCCAACCCCACAGTGGAATGCTCCACCTGGGGTGAGAGGCTATTGTCCCCTGGGGACTGAGGGTGGTGTACTTGGCCAGGCCCAGGTTGGAATAACCTGCCTTTGGACAAGCATGTGGTTAAGCCTGTTCATGTGCACACATTGTCTTGCTTGACCTGAAGGAATAAGGCAGGAATCAATCCTTCAGCTCCCACTCAGCAAGCCAGACTCTCTGACCCATGTTGGTAGTCAGACAACACCAAAAGACAGATAAGACAGACAAGGGGCCACACACAACACAGATTACTTCTCAAAGAAGTCCCAGGAGGCACATGGGTGACAGCCCATCCTAGCTTCAGACTCAGGAAGGAACACTACATCCAGCATTCCACTGAGTCTCAGCAGATGAAGGCCTGCTCAAACTCACCTCCAGAGGGTTCCCAAATGACTCTTGTCTATGTGGGTGCTCTGCAAGCAGACACTTGAGGGAGGCTTGGGGAACATCAGGGCTAGAGAACATCTCTTAGTGGCAGTGGCCTGAGGGCCAAGGCATTCACCTACAAGAGAATTTCCCAGGGGCCAAGACCCGATGCCATTCAGATGCATCATCTTGCTGGGGCCTCCAAATGTAATAACCTCAGAGTGGAGAAATTCACAGAGGCATGGCCAAAGGTGACAATGGAGCCTTTATTAGCTGGCCAGCAACTGCACTGTCCCAAGGACTAAGAGCGGCACTGACTTTCAATGGGGCAGGATTTATAAAAGCTAGAACCACACACAGGTGGTGGTTAAGCAAGCAAGGTGA